>NW_026865912.1:0-22642 GCF_026571515.1 Ruditapes philippinarum
TTTTAAAAATTTAAAACGTTGATTATATGCAGATACACTGCACCGGTTTTTGTCGCCGTAATGCTTGAAATCTTAAACAAAATAGATAAATAAGTAAATTTTAGCATTTATCAACCATGATATCAATAATAAAAACATGAAGCATGGATTTAAATCATGATATCTACTATTAAATGCAGGATTGCAGTATTTACATTTCCAGTTGTATAACATTCAGCTAGCATTTATAAACGTATCAATCTGTTAAAAATATATATAACATTTTGATAATACATTATTTTGTAAAAACATTTCACCAGAAGAAGTTCTAAAAATTATAAAAAAGGAAACCTTAAAGGTAAAATATAAGATTTACAAGGTTCAATTTGACTAAGCCTGTTTATTCATGATATCGTCCACACCCGCTAGCGGCGGCTGAAGTAAGCATGCTTCAATATTCAAGCTCGAAAATTGAGAAATGTTGATTGAAAATCATCTGGTAATTATCATGTAAATTCTTCTTCCAAAACAAACATGTCATGCAAACTCATGCTAGCGTCCCCTTATATAGGCATTAGCTCCGCCATCAGTACCGATAGTGGTGGAACACTGACGGTGTGTCTCGTCGAAGTTGTTGAACAGAAGGATTATACTCTGATATACTGGAGTGTATATAAGCCGTTTATATAAGGCCATATAACCTGTCAACACTCTTTATAACTAATAATATAATATAGTTACCGTATCTGTGACGAGTATCCTGTTTACAATTCCACCTTTCATGTCAACCGTGTCCCTCTGGTCGTAATCTCCTCGTATAGTTATAACAGTGCTGTCTTCACTCGTAATTACAACAATCGATGCATTCAGGGACAAGCCAGCAATATCAATGGCGGGTATTAGAAATTGCTTCCCTAATGTTTCTACAGGGGGAACCTGGAGCAAAGTAGTTTCCAATGTTCCGCAGAAAACAGCTAAAGGTCTGTCGGATTTTACCAGATGGCTTGATCCAAGATCTGCAGCATTTAAAATTATTTAACTTCACTTACATTTTAAATGACATAAATAACCGTTTGAGTAACTCTGAGTACAAGTCGATTCAATCTACCTGGAACTATTATCTGCATAGTGTATATAGTAGGTTAAGCTGGAAACTGTTGTTTAGAAACAGTACACAGCACTGAGGGCTTCGTGGCGTTATAGTAACTGTCCAGTCAGCGCGCAAACATTCTGAAGCTGAAGGATCAATGTTTGGAGCATTCGGATCATTCGCTATAATGCTAAGAGGTCTGAAATACTGTTCCCTTTTTATAAATTATACCGCATTTTATAAGAAATTATCGTGAATCGTGATTAATATTAAACAGACAATTTCTATAAACTAACAGTGGTTGGTATAATCAGGATTATTAAATGCGGTCTTGAAAATTTGTTTCATTTTTTAATCTTTTGTTGTTGTTGTTGTTGTTGTTGGTAATAACATTCTGTGTGCTCTGTTTTGAAATTAGATAGATCATTGACATTGCAAACCATTTGACACATAAAATTTAATTATTGTTACAGTGGTAGGTAGAACTGACTATAAAATTTGCCCTGCACTAGTATTTAATTATAATATAAAATTATAAGTAAGTAAGGAAACATGTATGTATATTTTATAAGTTTTAAACCTAAGTACCATCATATTCTTGCTGTTGCACCTCTGTGTTTACATCAACGAGAACGTGACCAGCATTTGTTTGTGCATCGTGTCCAATGGTGTATATGTCACAAAAAGTAGCTAAAAAATAATGGTCAAATTTGTTCAATACAACATGTACAATAGTGACATGAACTATAAAATCTTTAATTAATATATTTTGGTGGGTAGAGTAACATGCAATATATAAAGTAAAGGTTGTTTAAATACTTAAGCTCAATGAATGAATAATCGTGATGTGACAACAGTAATGCCAAAACAATTATTTAATCGAGAACCTTTGAATACAAAGGTATTATAACAGAAAATTACAGAACTTGTCTTAGATGCTTCACTAGATCTGTACTTTATTTTTTGTTTTGTTCATTTTTTTGCAGATGAACCCGGGCCTCTACGGAGTTTTTAGCTAATTTCATGGCAAACAAATGGAATTTTAGGAACACCATCTTGGAGGTTACTTAAGCTAAAATAAATAAGCAACTAATTAGAATACTCTTTCAATACTTTCTTATTTTATACTCTTAGATATAATCAATATCTATTTGATATATATAATTATAGTTTACAGATTTATAGGTGTTTCATCTTGTGTTACCAGTAAATTGTATTTGTTTGTTTATTTTTAATTGACACTTTTATTATTTTATTTGTATAATGGATTATCTATTAAGCCATTTGTTTATTTGTTTGATTGATCGGGCTTTAAGCCACATCAACACAGTATATGTCATATGGCGACTTCCCAACTTTACTGGTGGAGGAAGACCTCAGGTGCCCTTCCGTGCATTATTTCAGGCACGAACGGGCACCTGAGTAGAACCACCGACGTTCCGTAAACTAGCTGGATTAAGTTAAGTTGTAACTGTTTATTTATTTACGAAGAATATTCAATATCAACAGGAACTGAGCTGAAATAAGAGAGCGAAAACAATCCCTAAAGAAATGCAACAATCACATAACATGTGATCAGAACAAACGTGCCGAGGGGCAGGTCGATGTGGCTCTAAATATTGACAAAATTGGCTCAAGCGCCGAACGAGTAGAGGAATGATTCATACCTAGTGTTGCTTGACTGTGTTTGTAAATGTGATAAGATGTACCAAGGATATCTGTTGGATAGATTGGACCTTTTGAATCTTTTCCCGGTACAGTTGATCTATAAAGATAGACGGATATCTCCCCACCTGTAGCAGTTAGTGTTATCTGCAATTGTACACATTGAACATTATTTCAAGTAAAGTTGTAACTACTATAAAAGAGAATAACGGAATCCCTATAGAACGGCTAAAACGACAAATTGAAAATGTTGCATGATCGGTTTGATTGAGCCTGTTCATGGACGGTAATGGCAAGTGAAAGTAATGTTACCGTTCATGCCCACTAGCAAGGATTAAGCATTATTCAACATTTAACATTTAAACAAACGTGTAAGTTTAAGGTATTAGAGGTATAAATAATATTGTTTCAAAAGTCATTTAAATTTATTAAATGACACTTTATCATATTCTTGACACAAGTACAAGAACAACAAACGTTTACCATCTTGCTTGAAAATATTGACAATTTAAGTTACAATAAGAGTAATATTAAAGAACAACAAATATTTTTTATCAGTAAAAATTAGTTTTATTTCTTTTTAATTTAAATTTAGAAATGGTATAAAACAACCAAATGAAATAGAAAAAAAACACAGAATCCGTAAAGACTTCCCAAAACAAAATAAATGAACTTTTTGCAGGCTTGATGTGATTGAGCTTCTTCGAGGGTGGTACTGGAAAGTGATTGCTAGTTACCACCCTAGCACCGATTTAACAGAATTTATTATTTAAACAAGACAATGGTGAATTTTTGTATTCAGAAACATCTGCAGATGTCTTCATACGTAGGTTATCACGGAACCTTCACGTTCGTGACATAGCGACCCATGTAAAATGCGTGTGCCCTAAACGAAAAAAAAAAACAATTGGCGGAACTAAATAAAATGGAATTTTAAAAGGATTAGGGGTATGAAGCTTGCATATCACTTTAAAATCAGGCCATACATCCTAAGCTTGATTTTACAGTATTCAAGTAAGAATACTCGAACTAGTCATTTAGAATAGGTTCGAAAAGAAGGAACTAAAATACCACACACATGCACACACAGCAATTACGTTGCGTTGAACGATCTATAAGGATCATAAATATAACATCTTTAATTAATTAAATGTGCGGGTGGCGTTTTACGTCATCTGTACGGCAAAATAAAGCTGATGTGAGAGCGGAAAAGTGAAAAAAAACGAAATATTAAAGAACGCCCAAAACGACAAAACTGATAATATAATAGGGTTGGTTTAGAAATAAAAACAAGCAAACCAAAGGCAAACAAATTTAAAATAAAAAAGTCGATTTAAACAGGAATTAATCAAACGCAAAAAGGTGGTTTTATAAACAAATGATGATTATCAAGATGTAATAAATCTGAACAATTGCACCAAACAAAATATGTGAGTTTTACCATCTCAATTTTGAAAATATAAAAAATCTTAAATTGTATTACTACTTTTCCCTCATTTAACACTAAAACGTAGATATTAATTTGCAAATGTAACTTTATAGCAACATAACAATTTTGGGGATAAAAGCTTTACTATATTTGCCTACAAAACATTGAACTCACTTTGTTATAGGTAGCTTCTGTAATATCTGTGTTATATATTTGCTTCGTTTCATTTGCCAGCATTTCTATTGGAGTAAGAGAACTAGATACGTCTAGTTGGATCTTGACTGTACCATTTAAATCTCCTCTCGTTGACAGCATTGCAATGAACCCATTGTCAGTGTTATGAACAGGGAGAATGAAGTTTGAACCTTGCGTGTCCGGAGCACCTAAAATAATGTTAACATTCATTTCAATATGTCAAATTGCAATAGCATCAACATCATCAAAGTCGTCATAAACATTATCACAATTATCATCACAATCATTCTCATAATCGTTATCATTGTCATTATCATCATATACAGTTATCATCGGATTCATCGAGTAATAATTATCTTGACATTTTATTTGCCGTCAACATTAGAGGTATATTCAGTTGTGGCATAAAAACCTGGCACCGAGCTCACAACCACTATTATCGCCGTAGTCCTAGTCTTTGTTGTCTTCACCTATCTTTGCCGTCGATACCGTTGAAGATATGGAAAAGTGCATTTATTTTGATACTTGAAAGTGTCTAAGATCATATATTTATGTTTGCATCTCTTTTTCACAAGTTTTAACGATTACATCATTCCATTGGTATAACGTACTTGTTTGTGACTTTTAAATATGTACATGTCATCAGTTGATATTAAACTTTTAATTTATAAATGATATCTGCAGATTACTTGATGTTCATTTGTAAACAATATACATGTAATGCTATGATAACTTTCAATTGTATCAGCTGCTGTAGTTTTAAAGCGGCCTTCAGCATTTATTTTTTTTGTTCGTTTGAAAAATCCTGTGTTGTTTCAAACTTAGTATTTCAATAATTATATCTTTGGAATGTGCATCATGTCCCTGATATGCTGTCTTCAAAACAGCGTCCCGAGAGCTATTTATAGGGCACCAGTGACGTTCCTTTCTAAAAATAGAAGATCGGGAAAGGAATCGTCCGCATATAGAGAGCGGACCGGTAGATTAAAAGGATCGAAGGGTTTTATTATTGTTTATTATTTTATCGATGGCCACCTTAATTCGTTTGATAAGACAATTATATATAACGATTTATCTAAAAAAATATTTCAATCTAAGAAAAGCTTAAGACCGCTTTAATACAGCTAGATTTATCCCGCAACTTTGCAAATTGCATCTACAGGAACATAAATGATTTTTACGTCCTGTCAAATGTGCTGAAATGAGAATTACCTCATTTAATATTTATGTATATCATTTTATATGTCAAATCCATTTACTGACATGTTAATGTTTGTATGTAAATGAACAATTAGATTAAGCAACATTTTATGTTTCCATATATATTAGATACTTGTAATACTGTACAGTTATGTAAAAAAGAAGTTGAACTGATATACATTACCTTGAATTATTTTCTTGCAGTCCTTTTCCGGTAAAACTTAATTAATAAAAGACAGTTTTCAATTTATTTTAAACAAATATAAAAGGGACTCCATTAGGGCTTTCTGACACGACGGGACTAAAAATATATTTTTCAGAATAATGTTCAATTTGATAGAAGTCTACATCATGAACTTGTTTACAAAATTTCAGATCAATCGCACTCAGTTTTTGTAGAATAATTATTCTAATTGCGAAGAAACTACTACCCAAAATTGCAACGCTTTTCACTCAAATTGGACTAAGATTAGTTCAGAAATACGTTTTTCAATTTATTTTTAAATATATCCTTAAAAATCTATCTTTAGCATATCTTTGTTTGTAAATGTCGCAGATGATCTATGTAGAAATTATTTTAACCTCAGTAAACCTCAGTGGAGTTCCTTTAAGTATAGGTTAGTGTTTAATAATATGCATTAACAAAAATAATTGGTCAAGCCTGCCGCAGGCAGGCGACCAATTATTTTTGTTAATGCATATTATTAAACATTAACCTATTTAATGATCAACATTATTTTTTCCACCAAAAACAAGACATTTCTCTAAATCACGATAGCTCCGCCCTTTCCCTCTACAAGATGTCTACACCTTGTCAAGTTACTAACATATCACATTTAGAAAAGCTAAATAAATGACCTTTTCAACATATAATCAGGCACAATTTTTACTGAAATGTCACAGAATTTATACCTTTATCTACAGTAAGACTATCATGTTTCTATAAAATATCTGGAAAAAAAAACAGCGAGGAAAACGATGCAA
The DNA here is from genome assembly GCF_026571515.1 of Ruditapes philippinarum. Lineage (NCBI taxonomy): Eukaryota > Metazoa > Mollusca > Bivalvia > Venerida > Veneridae > Ruditapes > Ruditapes philippinarum. The sequence continues at coordinate 6,543 of NW_026865912.1, forward strand.
TTAGGTAAAAAAAAACAATGGAGTTAATGAAATGTGTACATCCTTTTAAAATAAATGGAAAATGTGAAAAAAATACATTAGAGATTATTAATTGATACAAATCCGTTTTTAGCTTCAAGTTATTCACTAACATTTAAAATCCCTATTGATTTGCTCATTTGAAAAACAGTTCTTTTTCAGTGTGAAGGGGGTCCATTTAAAATGACTTTTCCAGCCAAAAAATGTAATCATTGTATTCTTGATAATGCAGTTCATTCCTATTAGGTGGAAGAAAATAATGATTCGTTTACTTTTTCTAGAAAATATAAAGTTTAAAACAGTCAGCAATTTATAACAGACATTTTTCTTAGAGTTAAAAGGATTTAAAAAAGTTACTATGTAATCGTTTGTCTCTGCCTGCCCCACATGTATTAGTGGGGCGGGAAATTGAGAAAATAGTGCAAATTGTGATACAAGCATGAAACTTTCAGGAAATCATCTTTAGACCATGTAGATTTCAAAAATGAAGTGGGCCCAAAAATATCTCTGCTCATTCAAGATGGCTGCCATTTTCAAAATGTCCGCCATATAAATTTGACGTACATTCTAGCTCATTCATTCCATTTTTTTTGTACAGACCTTTAACTAACACCTTAAGCATGCATATACTTTCTCCTTTTCAAAAATTTTAATCTTACAAAATATTTCTTTCATACTTCTTCCAAATCCAAGATGGCGTCCAATATGGCAGTCGATTTTGTGCAAAACTGTTATATCATTTTTATAGTATAATTTGTTGCACAAATTATGTTTATTATGACAAAAAAGTGTTTAAACATATCAGAGATAATCAAATTATATGTTAATCTCCATAAAAGTAAACATTTTAAAAGTTTTTGTCTAAAAATATCTTTATAAAAGATCAAGAAAAAATTCCAATTTTTTCATATTTTTCAAATTTTATTTTCTCAAGTAATGTACAAAGTTAAAAAAGTTACTTTATATCTTAAACTGTATTTGACATTCCATTAATATCACGTGTTTATTGTAAAGAATGTAAGAAAAACATTAAATCTGTAGGTTTTATATTTTGTGAAAGTGGGTGGGGTAATTTTATATGATAATTGTAAAAGAAAAAACAACAGAAAATCTACATAGCCAAGTTCATTCTTTTTCTTTGCCTTTTTACTTTTCTATGAATTCTTATGCAAATGTCCCAACTTAAAAAGTACTTTTTATTGGATGAAAGTAATTTTTTCTTCCTTCGGGCCATTTGGTGGGTGAGCAATAAATGCACATACAAACATGTGTATACATTCAGTTATTAAATTTGGTTGCATGATAATTCTTGTTTCAATATATTTGATATCATATTTTAATTGTTAATTGTAAAGACATATAAGAAGACAATAAATCAACTAAACGTGCTTAAAATAGCAAACATGTACATGAATGTAAGGTATAAAGGTAGTCCATAAACGCATATTTTTGACTCCTCCACAATTTTATATTTATAATATAAACATGGCTTAAAAGCCATCAAAATGTATGTAATGTGAAACATATATATCAATGATATGGCCTGGCCTGCATGCAACTTTTTGAAAAGTTAAGATACAAACTAAGTGTATTTCCTAAAGTAATCATATCTTATTTTTTTCTTTCAATAAGAGGGTAATGATGACCCTGGATCACTCACCTAAGATCATTGTTGGAAAAAAGGTAACAAGATCATTTTTGGAGTGTCATTTATGTCATAACACGCATTATTTGTGTCATAATTGAATCCGGTTGCTTTTAAAGAAACATGCTAAATATCTGCTTTCATTTTTCATTCACACGAGAGGACTTTAATAACCATATTTATATACGAGTCCATATAAACTTAGTGACCTTTAGTGTTTGGTTAATTTGGACCATGTTGTCCATGATATATCATTATTATAACATAATTATGATGATACATGATTAATGTATATGCATCGGATACTGTAGGTTAAGAGAAAACAGACTTATTACAGTAGTCTTTGTAAATTAAGTGATACCATTGCAAAACTATTTTAGACTGCAGTAGCATCATACAAATTTATGCATGTTATATCAGTCTACATCCCAAATATCTTAGTTCAAGTCATTATATTTTAACACTAGATGTTTTTAATGTGTTTTCCTATACAAGTCTGTGAACCCAGGTGGCTCTATGAGCACGATTCATTAAATGTGTTAATAAAGACTCCAGGTGGTGCTACATGTGCATGCAAGCTTAGTACCTGTGCTCTATGCATTTTGATTTTTGAGAAGATTTTTTATATTGCATGTACACTTAATGATCCAAAAGTGTTTTATGTAACTTTTAAAGAGGTCTTCTTTACTTGGCAAGGTTATATTTTGACTATCTAAGCTCTAGGCATTTCAGTTTGTTTGTTTGTTGATTTTTTTTTAATAACAACAACAAGAAAACAACTTCAATGCGATTCCCTACAGAAGTCTTTAAAAACTGTGTTCCTCGTGAGGGCCTTTAAATCATGCTCCTGCAGTACAAAATGGCTTTCCCTGTCACTTAGTTTACATTGACTTATATATTAAAATTCTTCTCCGAAATTGTGTGCACAGAGAAGAGAAAATATCGTATATCATAACATTGTGATGCTATATATAAAGATTATAAACTATTGGCATAGGGTCAAAATCACTTAGTTTACATGGAATCTTATTGGAATATAGTTATATTAGTCTTCTTGTAGTTCTGAGAGCCTAGTTATTGGACATGATTCTTTTTAAATTGTTTATAAATCATGACTGGTGAAAAAAAGATACCCCTTATATGATTTTAGCATTCTTCAGTATAAAAGAATTATAGACCTTTTCCAGCATTGGGTCTTAGGCGCGTGATCTAGGGTCAACAATTCTCTCTTGTTTAATGGGAAAAATAAAGTATTTATTTTATATTCCAAAGTATAAGCTATGTTTGTTATGTGGGTCAAGCGGTTTTATTGATACCTATTTTAGCACACCTAGTCGTTAGATAATATGATGTATCAGTCGCCTAAATTTTTGTTTCTTTTGAAAATATCATGTCTACATAAGTTATTAGAAATGGACGGTACTAATTCAATTATACTTGGTTAAAATGATGTGCAAGTAAATATACATTTGAATCATTCTGTTACAAGCTTTTAGAAAGACTAAAGATGTGCAAGTAAATATTACTTTGACTCATTCTGTTACAAGCTTTTAGAAAGACTAAATTGTGCAGGAAATAATTGTATTCATAAATAGACAACATTTCACTCAGGTCCAGGCATGATTTTATCTAACATATGGTTCGTTGATGAATATTCAGTCTTCTTTCTGTACAATTATTAAATTATATTAAGAATATTGAAACAACTTATATCATGCAAACATTTAATAACTGAATGTATACATATGATTGTATCTGCATTTATTGATATTTTAGTACACCCTCTAGACCTGAAGGAAAACAAAAATACCTTAATACAATAAAATACCTTTACAGTGAATATGTGCATAAGAATTCTTAAAAAACGTTATTTTGTACTACAATTGTCTGATAAATTTACCCCACCCACTTTTAATAAGTATAAAACCTTCACATTTTTGTTTGTTTTTGTTACAATTATACAATAAAACATAGTGTTGATTGAATATCAAATACACTTTAATAAACTATGTAACTTTTGGAAATTCGTACATAGACCTAGAAAACCATGTTAGAGAAAAATGCAAAAAATTGCACTTTTTCTTTGATTTTTTAAAGAGTTTTTTTTTGTACAAAAAAACTAAAAACATGACTTACAATGTAGTTAACCTAAAATTTGATTTTTTTTCTAATATATTTCAAAATTTTATATGGAAATACGCATACCTTGTGCAAAAAATTATACTACAAAAGAGATATATCAGTTTTCATTAAAATTGGCAGCCATATTGGACGCCATCTTAGATTCTGAAGAAATATGCAAGAGAAATTGCCTAAAGATTTAAATTTTTGAAAAGGGGAAACTATATGCAAGCTTTGGTATAAGTTTCAGGTCTGTACAAAAAATTGGAATGAATGAGCTATTATGTACATCAAATTTATATGGCGGCCATCTTGAAAATAGCGGCCATCTTGAATGAGCAGAGATATTTTCTGGCCCACTTCACTTTCGAAATCTACATGGTCTAAAGATAATTTCCTGAAAGTTTCATGCTTGTATCACAATTTGCACTATTTTGACAGCAGAGACCTTATTTCCCGCCCCACTATATTATGTATGTAATAAATCAATTGATTGTATCCTCACATTTAGAAACATCTGACCTCGACTATTTTTTTTTATGTTGGCATTGTTTTGCTAACCTTAACATTTTACAATTCAGAGTGTAAACCATACCTCTAACTCCTCCCTAATATAATGCATTATTGAAATTTGTTAGACTGCGGTTAGACGACAGATTAAGTGAATTTTATTTAGTTAGTACACATTAACCAAAGTTAGACTAAGCAGAAATTTGAAAAATACTATAATGTGATTGGACAAAAAATAATGTTGATCATTAACAAGTGAGTGTGGACTATGTACATTGTATATGATAATGAGGTAACATACTTTTCAAGAGTGCTAATATCGTTTACTTTGTATAATAATTATACTATTAACAGGAATCAATAGCCTATATCTACCTTAGTTACAAACAGAGAGCTATTACTTATATCTCATTCAATTTGATATTTGTCAATATTTCATCGAAGTGCACGAGACAAATAAACATGTATTTTCATTAACCGAAATAACTTGAATTGATTGTTGCCAAGTAGTTGTATCATAATAAAGTAAATTGTGTTAAAGCAATATCTTCTTTATTGACAAAATATCTTCCACAGATAATACGTAATTAAAGTGATTAATAAACTATTGTAATGCCAATTCATTTTTAATGACACAGTGGAAGTTAATCACTGTTACTAAACGTATAAACATGGGCAAATATATTTTGAATTAGAATGTTGTATTTTTGTTTGTTTGTTGGGTTTTAAGTCACACCGATACAGTATATGTGTCATATGACGACGTTCCAGCTTTTCTAGTGGAGGAACAACGAGTACGGAGTAAGTAACTTTAGCTTATGTAATAGAAGGAAGCATCCGGCAGTTTACAGCTGAACACACTGTAATAAAACTGTAATAATACTGTAATAAAACTGTAATAAAACTGGCACCAATCCATATATAATGTATTCTAAACACTTACATATTTCAAAAGTAGCTGATCTGCCGAGTGTTGACAACGTTAGTTTGTCATAGTCGTTCGCTAGTGGAATATTGTCATAGAAAATATACGTTGAGGCGGTCGTATGCTTAAAAGAAAAACAACGTATATTTTTTATAAGCTGTGAACAATGTGTGTTCATACTTTAATCTTTTCGACCCATTAAAGCGGCATATAGTGATTTTGCATTTACGCTACGTGTACATTTTTGTATTGTTTGTTCGTTGAATTGTTGGGTTTTTAGGTCGCACCAACATGCAAGGCGTCATATGACGAGTCTCCAGGTTTACTAATGGAGGAAGACCTCATGAGCTCCTCGAAACATTATTTCAGACACACGGGCACTTGAGTAGAACAACCGACGCTCTGTAAGCCAGCTGGATACTTTCCTCACATGAAAGAACCCAAAGTTCAAGGCGGGATTCGAACTCACAGTGGTGAGGGACAACATGTTTGATGTCAATGACCCTAACCACGCGGCTTAAACCTACAATTGAAATAGGCTTACATCACTTACATGTTCACACCGGGTCTTGAACAAATATTGACATCAAAAATAATTAACTAATTAATATATAATGTACCATGCAAAAATGCAGGAATATTTTTTTTGCGTTAAATGATCTCTATAATAAAAAGAAAATTTTAGTGCTTTCAAATTAGTAAAATTTATACTACAGTTTAACCTCAACAGAGCGGACTTCTGTAAAACAATTACCTCTTTAAAACAACTATTATGTCTTCTAAAAAGTAAACATTCACAATAAATTTAAGTATCACCCCTTAGTATACAACCAAACAAATCGTTGTTCTTCGGAAATAGCAAGGTATGCTTTTTTCTGAAATAAGTATAATTTCTTTAAAAGTAAACATTCACAATAAATTTAAGCATCACCCCTTAGCAAACAACCAAATAAAACCGTGTTCTTCAGAAATTGCCAGGTATGCTATTTTTCTGAAATAAGTAGTATTTCTTCTTTAAACGTTGTAAACATTCACAACAAAAATCAACACCTCTTGACAACTTCGAAAATCTTTTTTTGTCTCTCAAAAGGGGTTTCTGTTCACAGATTTCACTATATGTTATTTGTTAACAATTATTGTGATAAAGAATACCAAAGTTAAATGGTTGTTCCATTGCAGCATGTAAGACTGCGGTGCAGAGCAATTTGACACACTTTGTGTTTGTACTATCGCCTCTAAACAAAAGTCACCGCACAATTGTACAACGATAGCAGATATTGATATCTGAAACAAAGAAATGACGTCATCATGAATTACGTAAGAATTGGTGAATGATTGTTCAAGAATTCTTATCATTCTATGTTGATTGTGATGCAAAATATTAGGAGTACCTTAGTATTAAATGTTTGTAGGAGCACTTAAAGACATAAAACAATCGTTGTTTTTTATCTTTAAGTCAGACCGCCAATAATATGGTCATATTGAGCACTACTTCCGAACATTACTTGGTGGATGAAACTTTCGGTGACCCTTCATGTATATTTTCTTGCATATCAGACTGGTTAATTTTACCCATGCTAGAAATTTCATCTGGCATGGTGGTACTAGATAAGTCGGGTAGTATAGAATGGCGTCATTTTAGCGCATCTTAATGAATGAACGAATGACGTCATTTAGGCGTATTCAAGAATGAAAGTTCGTGCCTAGGATGGCGTCATTTCGCCGTTAAGAATACAATTGTAAATTCATAGCTTTTGAAAGGAAATACATGTAGTAAGAGATAAGTGACATTAATTTCCATGAACAATATGTTATTGAGGTAAACCATTTAAAATGTTTTAGAATATGGCAGAATATGCACGAAAAAAAAATTCACGTGTTTGCAATTCAGATCAGAATATTAGTATCTCGGGTTTCCGCCAATAGGCGACAACTCGTAAAGCTTCGTTACAGCCCAATAGTCGAGGTTCCCTTGGGACGGACGGATATTCTGATCCGAGCCGTAACATACGACAGATATTATTAATTAGGCACGAACTTGCAGCTTAGTAGAACTACCGTCCTTCTATAAGGTAGCTTCCTCACGTAAAATAAAACAAAGTCCTTGGCGAGATTTGAACCATGGCGGTGAATGGTTGGGGTACGACAGGATACAGGCAGGTTATTCCTTAATTATCCTGCTACAGAGGCCCCTACTTAAATACCTTGTAGCTCTGAATATGTTATTTAAAAATTGATAATCGACTATTCAATAATTGTTGTGTTACTTACCTCTATATTCATTGTTTGGGGAAGTTCTTTATCTATTTCAAGTCTTATCCTGGCAACATCGCAAGAAATTATATTAATTTTAACATAATTTGTTCCTTTTAATGTCATGGTCTTGTATGTTACGTTACCGCTTTCTTCATCCTGTGTCGACGTAAACACAGTCACTAAAATAAAAAAAAATCGTATACTAAAAACTGAAGGTCAGAAAAAATAATAGAAAATCACAACCTTAAAAACAGATACCAAAATACGTGTATATCAAAAGAAACATATAAAAATGTAAATGTATGTTAAAATAAAGTATTTGGTAGTAAATTCAAATAAGTGATCAAATACTGTCACAATAGCACCTTTTCTTATTTTAACTATATTTTGTAACTTTATCAGCCAAGTTCTGCCGTACCTCACTCATAAAGAACACGTTTTTAAATTCATATGTGAGCATGTTATACATAGAGGATATTAAATGAGTATGGATTCAATACTAAATTTATTGTACGAGTTGAATAAAATAATATTTTGCGAGCCTCTGGCGGGCATAATATTGTCTTATTCAGCGAGTTATATAAATTTAGTATTGAATCTACAAGAATGTACTAATCCATTTTTCGCATACCCAAAAATAACGACGGTTTACAGTAAAAAGGCGCCATTTTTCATCGTCTCGCCTATAGTTTAACGTTATCAACACGTCAAAAAGATTTTACACTATGACGTAAAAAGGGACGTCACTTCAGGTTACAACGTAAAACAACGGAAAAATATCGGTTTAACATTGTAACCATATTACTGACTTTTTAAAAAAATGAAAAACATGTCGAGAGATATTGACGTCAGGGTTAACATGTCATTAATTTAAGTGATTTTTCCATTATATTTAATAAAACAAATGGAATATTCAAATTTGGTGGGACATATTTTAGTATAATATCGTTTTTATTTAATTGCAATATTACCTCCTGCGCCGTGGTTTAAGTGAAAAACAAAGTAAGTACACATAATGTATACAGATTGCATATGATTGTATTACTACTCACACTACGATACCAAAACAAGGGCTGTCACAGACAGCTAAGGATTCTAGTTATAAACCACCTATTACATGTTAAGTTGGGTGGTAAAAACTTGACAAAGTTTGAATCCCAGCAGTGACCTTTAAATAAAACAAAGGAACCTGGGTCTTGTTCACAAATCATTGTCCATCTATGGTCACTTTATATTTTTTAAATAAAAATTGAAACATTCATGTATATGGAAGTTACAAAGCGGACACAACAACCACCACGCGAAGGAAAACGGGTCTTAAGGGCAACACATCATACATTTATGATTATTTCATATGTGAAATCAAAAAAATAGTTCTTTCAAGCATATTAGCTTCAGAGCAGACAAGACCATCTCTGCCTATATGTACGAGGGGAAGTCAGAAAATATCCGGACTTTTGACTCGTTCTCGAAAACCATTCAACATTTAAAAAAAAATCTTTCTACTCTTTTTCAAAATATTCTCCACCTACGTCTACGCACTTTTGCCATCTTCATGGGAGCTTTCGTATTCCCGCTGTGAACCATGACGTAGACCTATGTTTTAGGTACTGTGTAACAGCAGATATCAAAGCCGCCCTGGTCATTATATTTCTTTCCAGCAAGCAATTTTTTCAGTTCTGGAAACAAATAAAAGTCACAGGGGGCGAGGTCTGGGCTGTAAGGAGGGTGAGACAACAATTGCCATTTGTAAGAGTTGATAACCTCCACTGTAGCTGCGGCGGTATGGGAGGGGGCGTTATCGTTAAGAAGGAGGACATTTTTCTGTGCTAACCTTGCTCATGCCTAGGTGTTCGTGTAAAATCTTATGTGCCGATACCTTACCGATGCTAAACTTGTTGGCTACTTCCTCCAAAGTTACTCAACGATTTTTGTTGACAAAAGCTTTAACATTTGCTACCATTGTTGGTGTCACCGTCTCAGCTGGCCGCCCAGTCCTAGGCCTGTCACAAACACTTGTTTTGCCTTCACGAAACTGAGAAACCCAGTTGTAGAAGGTTGAACGTAATACACATTTATCAGAAAATCTTTTTTTAAGCCTCTGAAAGATGTGGCAGGGCTTATCACCTTCTGCAACCAGAAACTTCAGCGTTGTTCCTCTAACAAAGAGTCCATGATAGACGAAACACCTATCATATAGCAGAGGGCAAAATACTGTGTATATACAACTATCATTGAAAATAAACTGACCACGTTATTGGCGAATGAATGTAGTTTTCACCAATATATAATGTGTGTATATAGGTGCACGATAGGTGGAAAGAGAGGAACATGAAAAGTCCGGATATTTTCTGACCGTCCCTCGTATATTAACATAAAAATTGACAAAGTTTGAATCCCCACAGTGACCTTGATCTAAGACGTAGAAACCAGAGTCTTGTTCGCGGCACACCATACATCTATAATTATTTCATATATAAAAGAAAGATTACAATCCTTTCATGCATACTGAAGTTTCAGAGCCGAAATTACCACCACCGTCTATATATATATAACATAAAAAAGTTTCAACCCCCACAGTGATCTTGATCTTAGTGATAGAAACCCGAGTCTTGTTCGCGACACACCATACATCTATTGTTAATTTATATGTGAAAAAAAAACTACAATCCATTCATGAATACTGAAGTTTCAGAGAGGACACAACCACCACTTTCTATATTTTTAACCCATAAAAGGTTTAAACCCCAACAGTGACCTTGACCTTAGTGGTAGAAACCCGAGTCTACTTTGCGACACACCGTACATCTATAATTATTACATATGTGAAAGAAAAATTAAAATCCGTCCATGCATACTGAAGTTTAAGAGCGGAAACGACCACTACCTTCTATATTAATATAACATAAAATGACAAAGTTTGAACCCCACAGTGACCTTGACCTTAGTCGCAGAAACCCCAGTCTTCTTCGCGACACACCAAACATCTATAGTTATTTCATATATGAAAGAAAAAATAAAATCCTTTGATGCATACTGAAGATTCAGAGCGGCCAAAGCCTCCACTTTCTATATATATTTATATAACATAAAAAAATGACAAAGTTTGAACCCCCACAGTGACCTTGACCTTAGTGGTAGAAACCCGAGTCTTAATCGCGACACACCATACATCTATGGTTATTTCATGTGTGAAAGAAAAATTAAAATCCTTTCATGCATACTGAAGTTTCAGAGCGGACACGACCACCACTGTCTTTGTGTATAAAGCGGGACGGACAGACTGACAGACGGACTGAGAGACTGACAGACGGACGGTTTGATTTTAATATGCCACCCTTCGGGGGCATACAAAATGGCAAAGGTTTGTAAGCATACCAAGATCTTCAGCTATACAATTATCTTCATCAATATCACCGTCACAGTCATTATCCACATTATCTCCTGGTGATACAACAGATGGTACGCATGCCTGAAAATATGACGTCATAATATTTGAGTGAGACTATAAAAAACCAAACTCCACGCAGCGGTTTTTCCCCTGATCAGTACAGTTAAAGTAGCAAAGTGTGACGTAACCGCTGTGAGGAGTTTGACAAAAAAGTGTTGGATTTAACTTATTGTATCATAGTTTGGGGATCTTTCTGTTGAAAATGTGTCAGAGTTAAATCGTATACATATATATGCACAGTGCGTTAACTGGAGTGCAGGTATTAGTTACCCGCACTCCAGAGCATGCCCATTGATTGGCTCATTTTTGCTGAGGTTTACATATTGCGACGGCAGAGGAAGGGAAAGCGACAGAAATATCACATTCAGATGTTCGTTCATTGGTTCCTTTTTCCCGGGGTTTCATATTGTGACAACAGGGAACGTGTTTTTATGTTTGACTATGATACAAAAGAGAAAGAACATCAAAACACTCGGCAATCTGATTAATACTCGGGGGGCTACGCCCCCTCGTACAAATCAGATAGCCTCGTGTTTCGATGCTCTTTCAATTACACACAGGATTGGAGCAGATATCGTTATTAGAAAATATACAAATATCGTTTTTTCGTTGATTTTTATTTTTTTTTATTCATTATCGTACTGAAATCTGTAGATCGGTGTGAAAAGATGAATTAGACCTTTTAAAGATCATTCCGTTAGGTAAATAATCAAGATTTAAGCATTTTATCATTCAAGCGCCGTGTTCGGTATATGTCGGAATACGGTAATTAGTGTGGTGCCCTCACACTCAAAAGTCATTCGGAACTGCCTCGGCTATTAACTATAATAACCTCGGAAACAATACGGATTGAAAGTGGTTCTACCACGTGGTTTCAGATGTAAACAGAAACAGAGATAATGTTAAACGAATGTATATATTTGACTTCCAATGTCTGTTCCGGTACTCTCTTGCTAAAAAATATGTCTGACAACAATTTGTAATTTAAATATGCCCACTGATGTTCAATTTTAAACAATCCGACTAAATGTCAACAGGTTGGTTTTTTTGTACTTACGGTTTCTACAATCATAATAATAAATATATAAACAATGTATTGTTTGCTTTTGTACCTATGGATTCACTTATTTCAGGTGGACTTTTACTACATATATTGGAAATAAACTTGTCAACAACCCCCAGCATTAAATTACTATTTGTTTACATGTTTAGTTTCTTAGGTTAGTAGGTTAGTCCGAAATACCGCATCCGTTCTGTGTATTTATACTATTGTGTTCGAGGTCCTTATCCGAAGACTGACGGAAAGGGCCGAGTAGTTGCGACTGACCACACTAAAATCCGTTTTCCTGTATAATAACGGCGAATCTCGCCTACGTCTACGGATAAATTTGTAGAATCTGATAATATTCTTTGTGAAGAGCAAGCCGGGTTTAGAAAGAAATACAGTACAGTTGATATTATTTTTTTCACTTAAATGTTTAATAGATTTGTACTTGGCTAACAAAAGAAAACTATTTTGTGCTTTTATTGATTATAGAAAAGCCTTTGATTCTGTAAATAGACTTGCTTTATGGAACAAGTTATTAAGTTCAAATATAGATGGTAAATGTTTTAAGATAATACACAATATGTATGAAAATATAAAGTCCTTTGTTAGAGTCAGTGACCATTTTTCTGACTTTTTCTCAAGTCTGGCTGGCGTCCGACAAGGAGAAAATTTATCCCCAGTTTTATTCTCTTTGTGTTTAAATGACTTGAACTCGTTCCTGTCTCAAAGATTTGAAGGTTTAAATTTCCTGTCTAACAGTGTTAGTAACACTTTAAGCACAGATGATTTTGAAGTTTATCTTAAATTGTTTATGTTGCTCTATGCTGACGATACAGTTATTTTAGCTGAAAGTCCTAATGAGTTACAAAAAGCATTAAATGCAATGTCTGATTACTGTAAAACTTGGGTTTTAAAGGTAAACACTGCCAAAACAAAAATTGTTGTGTTCTGTAAAAGTAAAAGGGGGTGGAATAATATTAATCCTCTAGAATTTGAGGGTAACATACTTGAGATTGTAGATTGTTTTGATTATCTTGGGGTTCAGTTTTCATTTAACGGAAAAATTTTAGGCACAAGAAAAAAACTGATTGATCAAGCTCGAAAAGCTATGTTTTCTGTGTTAACAAAGTCTCGGAAACTTTCTTTACCATTTGATATACAATTGACTTTATTTGATGCAATGGTGGCTCCGATTATTTTATATGGATCCGAGGTCTGGGGAGTAGAAAATGTACAAATAATTGATCGTTTCCAATTGAAATATATTAAATTAGTTTTCGGACTGAAGCAATCTACCCCATCATGTATGATTTATGGCGAGCTAGGAGTATTGCCTTTGTCTTTGCAAATTAAGTCAAGAGTTCTGAACTATTGGGGCAAATTGATTTATGATAAAAAAGATAAAATTTGTTCTATGCTGTATTGCATGTCAAAGAAACTTTACTCTGATTTTGATGTGGATTTTCCTTGGTTGAAATTTGTGCATACTTCTTTAGATTCTCTCGGTCTGTCAAGTTATTGGATTTTTCAAACAGTTAGTTCTGTCCCACATTTTAAGAAAATTATTTCTGCTAGAATTAAGGATCAGTTTATTCAAGATTGGCAATCTTCTATTCATGAATCCAGTAAATGTCTGAATTATAGAATTTTTAAAACTCAATTTGGTTTTGAAAAATACTTAAACATTTTACCATCAGATTTAGCAATAGCGTTTTTCAAATTTAGATGTATGAACCACAAAATGCCAATTGAAACAGGTAGATTTTTTTAATTTGGATAGAAGTCTAAGAGTGTGCTGTTTATGTTCTGATAATTTGTTAGGTGATGAATTTCATTATTTTTTTCAGTGTTCCTATTTTCAACACCTGAGAAAGACATATTTAGACAATTCATTTTTTCATAGACCTAACATTATTAATTTTTCAAATTTAATGAATAGTGAAAGCAAAAATGTTTTATTCAATCTAGCAATATTCTGTAAGAAAATAATCTTTGTGCTTAATAATACTTATTGATATATTGTTTTCATTTTGATCTCATTCTCCGATTCTAAATTGTTAAGTATAAATATGTTATATTTTTATTCTATTTTTTATTCTATTTTGTTCTCTTTTTTTATGTACATAATTATGTTCATAACATTGCCATTTCAATTATGTATCACTTTACTTTGTTTTGTAAACATTTGTTATATTGTTGTTTTCTCACATGCCCAGTTGGGTCTTGAGATGTCAATAAAAACTTGAAAACTTGAAACTTGGGTATATGTACTACTCCAACAATCCAAAATATTTTAAGATCTTTATAGTTGTCTGTAAACTAGACCGTACCATTTTCTGTAATATCATTCGCTTAAATAAGTCATGAAACATTTATTTCAAGTAAGCAAGAAAAAGAATTTTCAATGTTAACCTTTTACATACGAAGTGCTTACTATTTAAAGTATTTGTTAGTACAATATTATATTTCTAAAATCAATCAATAACATTCTTGAGAATTGGTATTATAATTAACATTGAATAAACAAAAGCTTGAAAGAACAAAATTATCAATGTGTTTGTTATTTTTTAAACATCCTCTGTATTTTTGTCTTTTATTCATTTTTATTTAGTTATTTATCTATAATTTATTTATTTATTTATTTATTTTTATTCATTCATTCATTCATTTATTCATTTATACATTCATTTATTTTATTTATTTATTTATTTATTTATTTATTTATTTATTTATTTATTTATTTATTTATTTATTTATTTTATTTATTTATTTATTTATTTATTTATTTTATTTTATTTATATATTTATTTATTTATTTATTCATTCATTTATTTTTTTTTATTTCATTTATTTATTATTTATTTATTTATTTATTTATTTATTTATTTATTTATTTATTTATTTATTTATTTATTTATTTATTTATAATTATATTTTGCAGCTAATCAAGAATTGAAGCACATACATATTGCTTTCTGCTTATATACGGATGATTAAGTTCATCTTAATAATTATTCTGGTCTTGTTCGCAATCAATAAACGTGATACAATAATAGGAGCCGCGTCATGACAAAACCAACATAAAAGGGCTTTGCGACCCAGCATTTGGGAAAACCAAAGGGCCAAACCGCGATCCGCGCTGCCTTTTCCCCATCAGCTTCTCTACTTGGTTTTAGGGTTTTGTAAGCGGGGAAAAGCCAAAGGTCTGATCAGACTGCGGGATGGGGCCCCGCTGGTCGGATCCATTTCGGTTTGCAAAAACCCTTATTTTTTGTCATTTGGGGCAGCTCCCAAATTTGCATTATATTCCCAAAAGGGTTGGGATATTGCATACAAATAAAAAAAATTTCTGGGAAATTTCCCGTAAAGTGATTTTTCACGGCGGAAAAAAAAAGAAAAAATACCAAAAAAAAAAAATTATAATTATATTAAAGGGATCTCCAAAAACATTGAGTTTAATTTACAGGTTAAAATTGTTAAAAAGGTTTTTAAGTATTGTAAAAGTTAAAATTGTTAAAAAGAGCCATATGCATATGTAGTAGAGCAGAATAATTTATCATTCTTGTGTACTGCATACCTCTTTAGTGAGATCTATCCACATATGAAGTTTCATGTTGATATCTCAAAGGCTTTTTGTAGTTATGCTCTGGACGAAATTAAGTATGAAAAGTAACAAAGGGCAATTATAACCTGAAAAATAATGCACGGTTAGGTCTGTGTGCCGCACTTCTCCTCAATGAGATTTTATCCACCTATTGAAGTTTGACGTTTAATACCCCTAACACTGTTTGAGATAAGCTCCGGACAAAAAGTTTTGAAAAATAACAAAGGGCAATAACTCACAATTTATAAAGGGTATCATTCTTGCGCACAACATTCCTCCTCAATAACATCAATCCACCAATGAAGTTTCATGTTGACATCTTCAAAAGGGACCTTTTGAGTTATGCTCCACTCAGGTGAAAAATTTAAGTATGAAAAAGTACAAAGGCGGCAATTACTTCAAAAACTATGAGGAAGAGTTCATCACTCTTTGCACTGCACACCTCCTGAGTGAGATCTATCTACCTATGAAGTTTCATGTTTGATATTTCAATGGCTTTTGTAGTTATGAAGTTGTAAACCT
>NW_026865913.1:0-10989 GCF_026571515.1 Ruditapes philippinarum
TTCCCGGGTACATTAGTGAAAATGAGGTGTTCCTCATTGACTGAGATTTGAGATAAGACACATCCTCTCTCATACTGTCCCGAGCCTTTTCAAGTTCATCTACTTTACCCGCTAATATGGCTGAACTTATGTCTGTGCTGTCAATCTTATCCTCCATTTTGGCCACTCGCTCTTCGACCTTCTTTGCCCTGTCATCAATAGCCACCCATATTGATTTAAGCTCTTTTTCAAAACTAGAAATTTGTTTCTCAATCTGGTCAAAAGCACTAAGTTTTTTCTCCACTGCACATAATCTGTCACATATTCCATTTAAACATTTCATAATATCCTTGTTTGTTGGTTCTTTTTCATTGGACGCCATTTTCTCGGAAACTTTTGCTTTTGAATTTATGTCAAATACACTATTATCATCATCATCATATAAAACAGAATTAGTCTGGTTAAGTATGTCGCTCACAGAAATATTTATGTCTAAATCACCAGACGGGCCTCTTTGTTTAGATACCTTTCTATTGTTGATTTCTTCAACGTCATTTCCACTGCTATTTCTATTCTTCCGTTTTTTATTTCCCATACTATATAAACTTTACTTATTCATATCCATTTTCAGCTATAAATCAAATCCAAAATCACTAGAAAAACTACTTTAAATCCTTTTTTCACATTTTTTTTTAACCGTTTTCAAAAAAGTGTTACCATTTTGACGCATGCGCATAACCATGTAAAGAAAACGTATTAGAATGACAGGCTGAAATGTCCTTTGTTGTTGCGTACTGTCAAGAATGTATTCAGTAAATGTTGAACTTTATTTTATACTTAAAAGAGTACATTTTAGGTTAAAAACATAGAAATAATGGCATTTGGGCTTAATCATTTTAAATTCTGCCGATTTGAGCGTCTTTAAGATTTCAATTTTTTTCAATACCAACAACATTCAGGTTATGTGTTGGCTTATACGCTTTGTCAGTGAAGGTAGACAAAATGATTTTAATTATTTGATTTCAGACAAGAGCAGGTATGTGAATAAATAAATAAAACCATGTTTGCTAGGTATGTAATAATTTCAATTCCCGTCGTGATTCGGAGACAACTAAGATTTAAAACTCAGAAATGATGTTGTTGTTTTTTGTCGGGAAAAAGTAGAGCAAGCTTCTAGAAATTATGTTGGAAAATAATTATTAGACCAAAGTTGACACAAGTTATTAATAAACCACTACATTTTTGCGTCTGAATATCAAGCGAAAGACTACAGCTCATATCATTAATCGAAATCTAAATCGCTTGTTAAAATATAAATTATTAAGATCCGTGAAGCAACGCTTTTGTCATGATTAAAGAAAACATGTAATATCAAAACGATACTCAACGTTCATTTTAACAAAAATAGGTAAATATTGGATGTGGTAAACAAAGGTTCATCATTTGTTCTATGTTTAAATGAAAGAAATTAAGATAAAAAGTTGATGATTTTACAAGATTTATTTTAAATAAACTATTACGGTATTTTAAGCAAAGTGTTTTGAGCACATAAATTGGAGAACGCCATTAATACAGTGAGAAAAATATAACATACACTGGGATGACAGGTTTCAACTTGCTGTTTGATAAAAGTCAGATATCGTAAAATCGCAGAAAAGCATGTAATTAAAGTAATTTTAATATATTTTTTAATGCACTGGAAAACATTTCGGGTGAAATTGTTTGGTAGCTAAATAGATAAAGATGTTGTTCTCATTTAAAATAAAATAATAAAATATCACCTGATGGTTTATATATTATAATTTGTTCACTTAACATATATAACATATATAATTATCATTTCATAGATAGTATAACACATCTTCGCCTACCATTTTTGGTATGCCGCGAATAGACTAGTAAGTTAAACACATCAATACATGTACTGTGATTAAATAAACTTTGCTGCTTTGAATTACACTTAATTTAAACAAAAGTTCTAGAATTATAAAGATGGATAAAGTGAAGAGCAAATCGCAGCCTATGAATCAAAGTGATAATGAGTCAGTTATTATAGATGTTGCCAAACCAAAAGTTCATATAAGTTTATTTGGTGCAGTGACGTTTGGAATGGGATCTATGATTGGATCAGGAATATTTATATCACCAGCTGGTACTCTTCATAACTCAGGCTCTATAGGTAAGGTTGCCTTATTTTCTTTTAATGAATTAAGTATAGAATTAGTTGAATAATAAGCGGTTACGACATTCATTCGCTCTTGTGGATCAAAGAGTACTACAACCTGTTTGCTGATTCACGAGGTGCACACAATTATTTCTTTTAATTAAATGCAATTTGAGACTATGCAAAAAGGTGAATGGAAATAAAATTTTAAAATATGAATATCTCTTTGATATTTACTGAAAATCAATTAAGAAAAGTAGTATGTACACTGTTTAGGCGTATCATGTGATTATATGGCGGAAGGATTTTCAAAGCAGTATGTTATCAGTACACTATAACATTCTACAAGTAAATCTTTCTTGAAGATATACTATGCTTAAATTTGACATTAGAATTTATTGGTAATTGCTACACAATCTCTTTGTAAATACAAAATAAACATGTTTTGGCTTCACACATAGTAGATACTCTAATTACTATAGATGGTTACAATATGAATATATAGTGTTATTAAAAAAAAAACCTGGCGATTTTTTTCAAAGAAAAAGACCAACTTTATTTGACATGTAATAGGGTATGCAGCTTCCCATACATAGTTTATTCATTCTTTTATTCAAATTAGACATGTTAAGTAAGAATTTCGCAGATATCATTTAATTTCCGTAATTAAAATATTTTACTCAAGGATGAGCATTGTATATCTTTAAATACCCATTAAAAAATCTCACTCAACAAATTAAACATATCATTTGAATCCGTTTCTATTTTGTTCAGGAATGAGCCTCATCATGTGGACATTTTGCGGACTGTTATCCTTACTATTTGCGTTGGTGTACGGCGAACTCGGCAGCTTATTGCCACACTCGGGGGGAGACTTCAGCTATATAAACAAAAGTCTTGGAAGGGTACCAGCATTTCTTGTGGTGTGGACAGTACCTTTATTCAGCAATACCGCTTCTTTGGCTGTTCTTTCTCTTGTATTTGCAAACTATTTACTTGCATTTCTTTTTCAGTCATGCACACCATCAATAGCTATGACAAAGTTAGTTGCTGCAACAATGGTTTTAACACTAGGTGTTACCAATACTTGGAGCGCAAAACTTGGGGCTTATACGCAAATAGTATGCACGGTCGTTAAAGTAACTGCGCTTCTACTAATTTCTCTAGGCGGAATTGTGTTTCTATGTCAAGGAAAAGTTCATAATTTTGATAACAGTTTTCAAGGGTCAGCAACCGATGTAACGTCATATACACTTGCAATATACAATTGTATGTTTGCATATGGGGGATTTTCTCGAATCGGAGAGATAGCAGAAGAAATTCATAACCCCCAGCGGAACATATACAAAGCCGTTCTAATATCTGTTATATCCGTCACTTTTATCTACGTCATGACAAACATTTCGTTTTTTACACTTCTTCCTAAAGCAAGTTTTCTTACATCAAGCGCCGTAGCCTATGATTGGGCGTTAGATGGATTTAAACCTGTCGCATTCTTGGTACCATTATGTGTTATAGTGTCAGTATATGGCGCTAGCAATAGTAATAGTTTCGGTTCCAGTCGCATTCTCTTTTCTGCAGCACGCGCTGGGCATTTTCCGGAAGTGATGTCATTTTTAAACGTCAACTCGTCAGTTCCAGTTATATCCGTTATGATAATACATGGTATAGCTTTAGTTTTGCTTATTCCGGGCAATATCGGGACTCTCATAAATTTTCTTAATTTTCTGATATTCATAATGATGATGCTAACATCGATTTCCTTATTAAACATACGATATGAGCAACGCAATGAACCCAAAGATGGCGATAAATTCAGATCACCTATTATCGTACCAATTCTATCCACCTTGTTTTGTATTTTCCTTATAGTAACACCTTTTGTTTCAAGTCCACAAGTAGAATTCCTGTATGGCATAGCTATTGTTGCAGTAGGGTTTTTCATTTACATACCTTTTGTACATTTCGAGTTAAAAGTCCCAGGGATAGATACTGTAACGATGATCTTTCAGCTTATTTGTAACATTCGTCCTGTTGAGAAATCACTGTAAGTGAACGTTTATACATGTATATAGTTGGCAAGACAGTGAATATTCGTATGCGCTGTTGTTGTATTTACATCAATTTACAGAAGCAATTTGAAATCCATTTCCAAACGAAATATAATAACATAATATGTTCGCCCTCTCCCATTTGCTTTGAATTGAATATTTTCATGTATCCTTTCAGTATAGCGCATGGATAGCGGACTTAACACTTAAATTAATCGTACAAATAGTTGCAGAACAGTTTCAAGAATATTTTTCACATACGGTTCAAATGTCAAACAAATGAATATTTGAAATACCCAACCACTGTTTCTGAACTTTTACTCCAGATATCATGTCAGCTTCTAAAATTCATACGTATGTTTATCATCAAAATGTTACGTTTAACCTTATAGTAATATGAGCCACGCTATATAAGCGTGATACAATGTTTTCATATATCAGCATCTATGCACGAAAGAAATTGTTTCTTTATATATGCTTAGATGAAATCAGTGTGACTTTGTTTGACTAAGGGACATTTTAACACCGGCAAACAACTTCACGTGGTTCACAGCAATGTGAATTGGTTAAAAAGATATGCCTGTTTCCGGTAAACATAGATTGCTTTAACTCCATAAGAGGACAGTAAGTTTTACAATTCTGAGTTAGTATTCGTATAAAGAAATCAAAACACACTTCGACCGTTATATGACCCCTTTATGGTTATCAATTCATGCATTGTCATCTGATGCAATCATTTTCAATGTAAGGATGGATGAGGAAAATGTCACAAAACATTATACAATAAAACAATTTGGATCCGTGATGATGAAAATCTACACATAAACCCTTGTTCGCTCAATTCTTTGGAAATTAGCAATGGATGGAAGAAATGCGTGTCAAAATGCAGATTGCGATTCATATGTGGACATGCGTTCCATATCTAAAATTATATTAAATGAAATAGATAGACCATTAGCAAAAGTCTTAAGAAAGTAAAAGTTATGCCAGTAACTTTAAAATATTAATATCCTCAATGTTATACTGTCATCAGTGTATAGATTGAATACTTGATACAGAACTGTGGCATACGCGAGTATCTATCTGTTGAAGTCTAAAACGATGGTAAAAAATGATGTAAGGATATATGGCAGTTTATTTTTTAATAATGAGATTGTCTTTTCATACATGACAAGTATATATAAAGGGACACACAACTTAATAAGTACTTTTCGTAAGGTTTTTTTATTATGTACGAAAAAGGAGAATGACACCATTAAAAACACTCGACTTTTCTTCCAAAGGGGTGTAAGACATGTTTTTCTATCACCGGCGTAAGCAGAACATAATCATGTTTTTTCTATGCAAGACATTTGCTATGCAAGAAACAGTAATTCTGTCCGATCTCATATCGGCATCGGATTTGAAATTGACGTCTTGTTACAAATCAATGCACCAAAAAATGGGTTAACCAGTTTCCTCGCTGAAGTTGAAATGTTGAGAGACATAAACAGGTTTTGCCAATTACAATACCTGACAGCATAAACATTTCAGTTATTTACATTTAGGTAAGATTAATTGTGAAAAGGAATATAAAGACTCAATGATGATATAATTCTTGGTTTAAAACACAGTTTCAATTACTGTCATAACATGGTTTTCAAATGCCAAATAAACTTGAATTCAAGTCTTTTTGATTTATTTCTACATAACAAATTATTATAAACAGATGAATGTTCTGAGTGTCGTGTATATGAGCCAAGAAAAAGTCAGACGTTAAAGAACGTTCAACATAATACAGTAATATAAATTAAATAATTATATGCACTTTTGTTATTTACGGAAAGGTTAAGTTCGATTCCAACGCCATTTACTCTGTCAAAAGCTTGCTTTCAAATACAGCAGTTTTAGAAGTATTTTTTTGTAGTTCTTGTTGTAGGCGTGCAAAAGTTCAATAAATCGGGGGAAATAGCAAACTGGTAACAAACAAATATAAATGCACAGATTCATGAACTATTTATATATCAACATGGAGGAAAACGGAACCCTAAAACGACAAAATTGAAAAAGGTTGCAGGCTGAGTTTGATTGAGCCTGTTCATGGACGGTACTGGACACCCCAATAAGATCCAGTCTGTGTAAAATAGTGTGTTTGTGTTTTCATTATTGCATATTTTCGCTGACACTCTTTACCATCCCTGGCTTGTTAAACACAATGCTATAACATGTATTATTTTGATAATGTATGAATTATCTGAGATTTAGATGAAAATTTATTATGTTTACACCTCCTGATAATTGAATAAGAAACATAAAATTTGAAATTCTTGCATAGATCAATGCTGGTGAAGCACTTAAAGTGTAAACATTTATAACAGATATTACATAAACATACTTAGAATTAAATTCTTAGCTTGTTTGATCGGAAAGCGTTGCAACGCTTTTCATTTTGGTGTCATTTTGCACGATCTAAATGATTATTCTTAAAAATCTGGGTAAGGGAATGATCTGAAAATGTGCACATAAGTTAATGGTCAAGATATACATCAACTGGTTCTCAAAATCGGAATATTTTTCCAGACCCGTCATGTCAAAAAAATCTCAGTGGAGACTCGTGTTAAAAGCACGTACTATTGGTGTCTATAAGCAGACAGGGCCAAATTAAATACAATATTTTTGTCGTCTAATATAATTTCAAGCAGTTTTTGTTTCTCTGAACATATTGTTACGCAAAGTTTACTTGTCCTCTAACTACAAAATGCTTTAAAGCTAATTTACGGTTCATTCTAAAATGCCCACTTTTGTCTGATATTTTGCTATTTAAACCACTTACAATAAATACCGAACACTGTAGATTCAGCATACCCCTAGTTCAGTTACTCTTAATATTTCTCACTGCAACTTTTAAGAATATTGAGAACAGAAAACTTAGCAACAAAATAAATAAGTTTTATAATTTATTTAAATATATGTATTAAGGGCAACGTATGTATTCCGGTATTGTCTTTGGGAAAACTATTTTAAAAGTGCATAAAGTGTATATTTATATTCGTGATGTTTTAAAAGAATATCTGATATTAAGAAACCGGGTGCAATTCCTGAATTTTTTTAGAACTGTCTGTTTGTGAAAGAAATGTAATGAAAGAATTTTATTTGGCGTACGTGACCGAATGGCTAATGCCGTTAACCCGCTATGGGTTCACAAGTATCACATACTTTGTTGCAAAGTTATAATTATTAAGGAGAGATAACAGTGCGTGTGTTTTATATGTATGTAATCACCATTAATTTCACAAGAATATAAAGACTTATATATTTTTTCCTGTTAAGATTGTAATTATTAGGATTCTGTAACTACTACTTAAAACTGATGTAAATGCACTATATTACAATTAGCTGAAATTATACGTATAAATAGATCAAATTTCAAATTAAGCTCATTAAAGTTTTGAAGGAATTCCATTATACAGTTTTCATTCTGCATATATGTTTATGCTACTGTGGTATAAACAAAAGTATCTTTTAGGTGAAGTAAAACTGGTTAACTTGCATATGTTAGTTCTTAGTTTCCCATGCAAAGTCATATAAAAATGTTAGCATAGCTTGCATAACAATGACATAATGATTTCATGTAGGGTTATTAATTTTAAAAAATAGAACGCTTTAAGATATGTGTTTCAAAACAAAGCTGTCGTGTTTCGGTAAGTGAACTAAACAAAATCCATTAATTCTGTGCAGTTTTATATTTCTTTCAACTGAACAGTGAGTGACACAACCGACATGACTTGCCCCGGCTGCTCAGGTCTAGTGTTTTTTCTTGCAACTCATCGCATTACCATTTATATTATAAGTCGAGTTAAGGAATAAAATGCGAAAATTGGCAAAATGGCCCCAGGTTATTATTTGCAAATGTACATTTAATGCTTTAAAAAAAAACCTTTTTAAAAACCGTTCAGGGTTTTGCAAAAAAAAAAAAAATTTTTTTTTAAAATGCAAAAAATTTGAAAATAAAAAAAATGTAAAAAAAAAATTTTCCCTTAAAAAAATTATAATATGATTTTTTTTAAAATTTCCAGCAAAATTAAAAGGAGGGAAAACAGCCCTATTTCCCTTAGTTTGCTTTTACAAAATTTGTAAAATTATCCCGATTCAAAATGTACTGTAAAAAATTACCCTACAAAAAAAAAACAATAAGGAAAAGGTATATTTAAAAAATTTGCCCTATGATAAAAGGGCGGACAGTTGTTTGTCACTTTCTCATTTGGGAAAGGGAATCCCGTGATGCATGTATGTGGTCACTTTTCTTACAACACATCCTCGATGCGTGTTTGTGGTTGCACGGACGAACATTTATAAAAAAAAAAGATGTTTTATTACATGCTTTTCGGTGGTTTATAGAAATATATCAGTGATTTAAAACTGGTAATTTCACTGTTTGAAACAGTGAAATTACCACTTTGATAATTTCACTGTTTTTGAATTTAAGCCCTTTACGTTGTTTCAGTGCAATATCAGCGTGCACATTACTGGGTACCAACTTAATGACGTGACGTCGTAAATGACGTCACGTTGTATTATTTTTTGGCGCGCTTTTCATTCAGTATTAGGTTAAATGTCTTTTTAAAACGCTTCTTTGCATATAATAAAAAGAAAATTTGTTTAGTTTAGTGTAAGATCGGAATATATTTCACCTTGTGAACACCAAAAGTTCATATTTCACTCGTGGCTGCGCCACTCGTGAAATATACCTTTTGGTGCTCACTCGGTGAAATATATTCCGATCTTACACTGAACTAAACAAATATCCTCTATTTAATTATAAGTGATGGGTTCAGAAGCGTCCTGGTGTCAAATCTTTATGTTCTATGATCAACTAATTCGTAATTAGGAGTTCTACAAGCCTAATAACGACTTCTTTACATGTATCTAGGGTTTATAGAAACCTAATAAGGACTTTATCACTCATATTAATTATAATTTTTAAAAGCTCAATACACCTAAAAGGAATTTAAATATTCTTAAAAGAAAGTTACTCGTAAGAAGAGTTCATAATTTCTTTAACAGAACTAAGAAAGTCATTGGGTTATGAGTTTTACAGTTCCTAAATTTCAAGTCATTATTAAGAGGTACTTTTTCCTATTATGTCTTGATTAGAACACTGTTAACTAACTCATTGTGACGCCGTTATATGTCGCAACACCGCTAAATGTCGCATTTACCGCTAAATGTCGCACCATTGCCGCTAAATGTCGCAACCGCCGCTAAATGTCGCAAAATCATTTGCCGTTAAATGTCGCAATGTTAACGATAAATGTCGCACGGATTTCCCCTACCGTTAAATGTCGCAACACTATCGTTAAATGTCGCAAAATGTTGAACTCGAGTTTTATATAAATCAGCGGATCTGTGGATTTTACAGATACAGCGAGTGTTGTATTCTTACGCATTTTACAAAACTTTTTCTTACTCATACTATGTTGTTATTGGTGGTGGTCGTGTTGGCGGCGGTGGCAGCGGCGGCGGCTGCAAAATTAAAACGCTTTTAAGGCAAAACTTAGAAGAATTAAAATTACCTCTTATGAAAAAGGTAACAGAAATATTTCATGGATTTTTTTGGTTGAAAATATGGAAAAATATACTGAAAAACATTACAAAAGGAAAAAAGATATTTCAGACGTATGTATAAGTTACCTGCCCCTGAGATTACCCCAAATAAGTGGCTTGCCCGGCTATAGACTACACGTGAAAATCAAATAAAAAACAAAAAAAATATAGAATTCTATACCAGTCCTATCAATGAAATTGTTAGTGTCAGTTCTAGCTAGGCGCCATTGAACGTTTTAATAGCCAGAGCAACAGCAATAAATTAGTGTAGATGTGATATATACGCGCTGCATTTTGAACAATCTTATGAATATTTTTTATTTTCTACTTTTGCAATCTTTTTTGTTTTGTTTTTTTTTTTCAATTTTGTTATTTTAGTCTGATGCTGATTTTTTAAAAAATAAGTCAGTGTTCATGTAATTTACTTTTTTTGTTCACACTTGTTACAATGTCACAAATGTGTTTCCTATTCTAATTAAAATCTGGGACCAAAATTTTATTATTGTTCCAGTTAAAATATACAAACCAGGGTATGAATTTTTTAAAACTAACGCAGAGATATAGATAAATCTACATCTCTAAGTATATGTTAGTGTTCATCCGTGCTGTTCTACAGAAATTAGAAACTTCGACGGGAGCGATAGCGACAGGAGAATGTTTCTAATTTCTGTAGAACAGCTAAGGATGAACACTAACATATTTAGTGTCAAGCTTTATTTGGCCCTTGATTACGTCACTACGCGGTACTATGAACGGATTTCAAAATAGTATCGACTTTTTTTCTTCTATGAAAATTAACACACATAATTTTTAAGAAATACAGCGTTTTCATTTGATGACAAATAAAGCTGGACACTAATAAACGTTATTGCTATGACGAAACTGGTAATATCTTTTTCTAAATTTATATACTATTGGATGCACGTTAACTTGTGTGCAAGATTTCAGATTATTCGCTCACTCTATTTTTCCAGTATAAGTGCAAAATGACCCAAAAATGAAAAGTGGTTAAACGCTTTTAAAACCCAAATCGGACAAGAATTACACATAATCGCGGATTTATATATTACATTGTAATTAAGATTCTTGACAAAATAGAATTTATATCGAAATCAAATCAGAGTATATATATTTATTATATACCTATAAATGAAATATTGAGAAATATTGATGAAATAAAACGCTTATTTTTCATTTTCGTACTTCACTGAA
>NW_026865914.1:0-41518 GCF_026571515.1 Ruditapes philippinarum
TTAACATGTCGTTTTCACATGTCATCACGAGAATTTGACAAGTTAACATGCTGTTTGCACATGTCATCATGCTATTTTGACAAGTTAACATGCTGTTTGCACATGTCATCATGCTATTTTGACAAGTTAACATGCTGTTTGCACATGTCATCATGAAATTTTGACAAGTTAACATGCTGTTTGCACATGTCATCATGCTATTTTGACATGTTAACATGCTGTCTGCACATGTCATCACGATACTTTGACAAGTTAACATGTTATTATCACATATCATCACGAAAAATCGACAAGTTAACATGCTGTTTTCACATGTCATCATGAAATTTTGACAAGTTAACATGCTGTTTGCACAAGTCATCATGATACATTGACAAGACATGATGTAAATTGCACATGTTAACATGCTCAAACGACAAAATAATACCATCGTTACACAAGATAGCAAAAATATTGATCACATAAGACAGTCACGGCGTTCCATACAATTACAACTAAAACACTTAGTGTACATGAATTCTGTGCTGCTTAAGAGATATAAGGTCATGAAGGTGGTGGAATTGCCAACATAATATCTAATAAATTTCAATTTCTACTGCATCTATATATAGGAAATTCTAACACTCCTCGTGATTTTGGACAAAAGAGAAGAAAAACCCGGTGTTAAACTGCCAATAAACACTGGTTAGGGACTATGTCTTGTATGTGCGGCTGTTATAATTTCTCCCTCGATTATATAGTTTACAAACCCTTTAAAAACAATGATAAAAAAGCATATTTATTTATAGTTCAGTTCTTATGTTTTCTTTTCATACAATACCGAAATAATATCTCATTTAAACTAATGCCACATATTTGATCCATATTAGTTCTGGCTTCCATAACCATACGAGGGTATAACTTTATATGTCGCTTTTATTTTGAAGTTGCGACAGTAAAAAAATATATGCTAAGGCTACAAGATTTTTGCAGTTCGTGAACAGTACACACATAACCATTAAAATCACCTTTATCCAAATAAATTTTACCATTTGATAAACAAATCAATTTTGCATCTATTCATTGCTCTCATTAAATATAAAACCTAAATATCATCGTGTACCCACCAATGTTAAGAAAAATAAAGGAGAAAAATAAGTCGAATTTGTTTCCCAATATGGAGTCTGCTTTCAAATGAAATCTCGTAAGATTTCACATTTTGAGGAATTCTTGCATCTATTTTTAGAACCGAAAAATGTTCTATTTTTAGAATTTTACTAAATTAGTACTCATGTTGTTATATAAAAAGAAAACATGTGCTTATCAATGGAAAGGAAATTTATATATATCTTCATGATATTTTAACCAATATCCATGTGTTTTATTTTACTGGTGACTTTTGTCTTATTTCTTTACATTTATAAGTGTTTTTAATGTTTAATAGTGCTAAAAAACTGAGAAATACATGTAGACAGTTTTTTGCTGTCATGCATGGAGCAGTGCAGGGCTTGTTGAAGAGCAAGAGGTGTAAGCTCCAAATTACATGGAATTTAACTGCTCTCCTTAGTTGAAAGAGTGGAGAAATCGTTAAATGTAACTGTGATACCAAGGTAAAATGTATGTGGTGATTGTTCTAATAAGATCAGTAAACTGACGGTGCTTTCGAAAAAAGTGAGCAAAAATAAAAAAAGAACTTTCAACACAGAAAAGGAAGATTTCAGATTCTGGGCTTTTTGAAAAGAAATAAGTTCAAACATATCTTCGGTTTCATTTTCACCATCCCCTATTGTTAAACGGATGTGTTTTTTCTCCAAGGAAAGCTACATTTAGGACACCCAAAACAGTGAAGGTAAAATGTCTTGCTATCATCTTAACAGGTGTGTCTGTACATTGTGTGATAGATCCATTGGTCAGATGAATTTCATTATATTTTTGAGTGTCAGTGTTTTGATAACGGCAGGAAACGTTGTTTAAAACCTAACTATTTCAAGAAAAACAATATACATTCTATTGATCATCTTATGAACACTGATGTTAACCTTATTGATTATGTAAAAATATGTTTATTTATCAAAAAAATTATATAAAGATGAGCCAAAAATTGAAATGTTGTGGAGAATGCTATTGAAGGATTTGTTGTAAAACTGACTCTCCCGCAATATTTTAGTTAACAATTTATATATCATGTTATCTAGATACTGTCTGATTCTGAAGCCTCATTTATTATGTACATGTAATTGTATTATTACCTCATGTTGTCATGTTTGCGTGAATTGAGCAAATAAATGAATTGAATTGATAAATATTTACACAAATTTTCCTTCGGCGACGTGTGTTATTTATTGTTCATGTTAAGTGAATGATTAAATTGAAAGGAATTGGGACAATGTGTAAACTTATGTAGAAATTCACCTGTTCACTCCCTGTAAACCCTTTGATATCATAATGCCCTTTTGATATTTAATATAACATTAATTTGATGACTGCTAGGCTCTTCTTGTATTATTCGTATGAGATGTATTATCAAAAAGAATAGTTTTACTGAAAATTTTTGCCGTATAGTGGAAATAGGAATACACAAAAATTAACAGCTACTATGCCGCAATGATAATGTGAGAGTGACGTTGCATTTTTTGTGAACATTTTACAATCTTTGAATTTTTTAGAAGAGAATATAAGATATTTGAAATGTCTTGATGGCAAAGTGGGTAAAATCATTGGGATGCCTCACATTTTAAATTATATCAGGAGTTCGAGCCTCACAAGTTGTCTAACTTTTTTTCTTTTTTTGTTTCACTATCTTTTTCAATTTTACTGAAGATGCAAATGAATTGGAAAATATAGGTAGTTTTGTTACAATATCTAATGATACGATATATAGGAATATATATAATGTTTATTTTTTATTCAGTGTAGTGTATTATATGTAGTAGTCATATTTCTTGTACAGTGCACGAGTATTTCGTGCCAACTGAACTATAGTTGAAGCAATTTGTGTAAATGTATTCATTCCATTTAGTATTCAGTAATTACTTCGGAAAAAGTGATATGAAAAGAAGTTTATAGAAATTAACACAACACTTAACACTTTTTTACGTCAAGAAAAAATATAACATATTCGTATTTACAGAAACTTTTTCGCGAAAAAAGTTCAATCCGAACCAGCATTGAAATGTAACTAGAACATAACCTTTTGCGTTACGCTGACAGTTTATTATTTGCCTAGAGAAAATAAACTGATTTACACGTATAGCGGACTTGACCGCCGCGTCACTAACTCACACAAAACGGGTCTAAAAACATCAACATATTTGTTTACAATTTTTAAATATGCATAGCAGTAAAATTTGCAGATTTCGCGAGAAAACTGTGACCTATTGGTTGTTACCTTTCGCTTGACACAGATATAAACAACCCTTTTATTACATCCGTGAACATGTTGCGAGTAGGATAATTTGATGCAGATAAAACTTACAATATAAATGTCAGTTTATATCGGACTACTGGTATATGTGTTTTGTGTACATTTATAAATATGTATTATTTCCTCTTTTTATAGACATAATTTACTATGATATATTGTGACAGCATTCGATATCAGAATAAAAACAAAACTAGCGCACAACTGTTCTACCCGCAACCAACCGGTGTACTTGCAAACAGTTGACGGGTGTGCATGTAAATTTATAAGTCGCTATTTACAAAATAAAACGTTGGAAAGGTTTAGAATTACAGCATCATAAACATTGCAAATACTTTACTTTTATGTTATTTCTTCGAACAAGACATGTACATGTATTAATCATCTATTTCCATATAAATACACGAGCTTAAAGAAATATCGTACTGTAAAAAGGTCTATAGCATCGTTTTTATTTTCAACGAGCAAAAATGTTTGCATCAATCCATATTACACACCATCTAGCCTCGAGAATGCAAAATCCATAATACATGAATTTTAGGTCGACTGTTTTCGAATATACTTTCATATTTTAACCTTTGTTAATAATACTAGCCAACAGTTCATACGAAGACACGTTTAATACAAATACTACAAAAATATTCGTACATTAACCCGTGTCAGCAAAATTGCTACTTATCTGCTGGTTCGTATATTATGAAGTCTGGGAAATATTTACTTTTTTACACTGTATTAATTACATATAACTCAATACTTAATTTTGTCTGTAAAATGATGGTTATGTATATCACAACCAACCTTAGTTGTGTCGAATATTATCTACATGAAAATAAGTTTATACTCATCATTCAAATACTTACAGCTCAACTATTTACAGATAGAAGCTGCATATTCATTAACGATTCATACTTCATGCAACGAGTATGACTAGATCAACCTATTAACATTTCAAAAAGGAAAACTATTTATTTTTTTAATTTGCCTTCAAAAGGTTTGTTCACACCTTCAATTTGTATGCATTTTAGAAAAAAAAGGTCAACATGAGCACCGCTAGGCGGAGCATTATATGCCCGAAAGTGTTTTTTTTAGTAAGGATGAAGCATTTGTAATACATTGGAATTAGCTGTTAATCCTATAAAATTTTACAGCTGTAGGTTGATTAAGAAGTTTGAATATTGTGGGCCAAATGGAATTTTAGTTATGCTCAGGAAACTGTTTTCAATTTTAAGGTAATAGTGACCTTGACCTTTGACTCAAAAATCAATAGAGGTCTTCTATCCAATATGCACACTCATACTATGAAGTTTGAATATTGTGGGCCAAATGAAACTTAAGTTATGTCAGTATTAAGATAAAAGTGACTTTGACCTTGTGACGGATCTTCTACCCAATATGGAAATCATCCTATGAAATTTGAATATAGTGGGCCAAATGGAACTTACGTTATGCTCCGGAAACTGTTTTTGGTTTTATGGTTATTGCGACCTTGACCTTTGACCTAGTGACCCCAACATCAATAGGTGTCTTTTGCCAAATATGGATAATCATCCTATGAAGTTTAAATATTGTGGGCCAAATGAAACTAAAGTTGTGGTTCGGACAATTTTAAGGTAATAGTGACCTTGACCTTTGACCCCAAAATCAAAAGGGGTCTTCTACCCAATAATTCTTTGAAGTTTGAATATTGTGGTCAAATGGATCTTAAGTTATGCTCAGGAAACTGTTTCAGTATCAAGGTAATAGTGACCTTGACATTTGACTTTGTGACCCCAAAATCAATAGAGGTGTTCTACCCAATATGGACAATCATCCTATGAAGTTTGAACATTGTGGGTCAAATGGAACTTAAGTTATGCCTCGGAAACTGTTTTAAGGTTTCAGGTAATAGTGACCTTGACCTTTTGACTCAAAAATCAAAAGGGGTCTTCTACCCAATATGAACAATCATCCTATGAAATTTGAACATTTTAGGCCAAATGGAACTTAAGGTTTGCTCCGAAAACCAAATTGCTAACGGACGGACGGACAGACAGATAGACGGACGCCAGGGGGTATAACATAATATGCCCTTTCGTTCATATAAAAAGTATAGCGTTGCTCCCGCTACCACCAGTTCCAAATCCCCATCACATGAATTGATTAACATGAAACATGAAAAGTGGCTCGGTCTGAAACATTAACATTTTTTTCATGTTCTTTTTTAGTTCTGGCTTCCAAACCTTTATAAGCCGCTTTTTAACATTTTTGTTTTTCATCTGATGCGGCATGTCATAGTATATAAACGGGTACGCTGAAGACCTTAAGCTAGTTCTTTTTCAGTTTTGAATTTATGATCTCTTGAACTTTTTCATTTTTCAACAGCTGTAGAAAGAATCTCCACTTGCATCCGGTAAAGTGCTTAATTCTTCCGCGACGTTCAGCGAATTTCCCACGATTTTGTTTCCAAACCATATATAACCGTTAATATTATAAATATAATTAATGGATCTAACTTTTTATTGCTTAGAAATAATATTCATGTGATAGCGTATTATCTGCGGATGGTTCTAAACTCAATATTTTGCCATTTTCATGTTTAAATGTCGAATTCTGCTTGTTGGATTTTGTTTTTCACTATTTAAGCCAAGGCAAGGGGGCAAGGACGGTAGTTTGCACATAACAGTACCGTCCATTAACAGGCCAAATCAAACCGAGACCAAAACATTTTCGATTTTGCGATTTTATCATGGAATGGCACGAATGTGTCACATTGAGGGTTCCATGGTAACCGCCGTATGAACACATCTGTGGATGTTTCTAAACTCAAAATTTTGCCAATATCATGTTCAAATGTTGAATTCTGCTTAAGTCGGTGCTATGGGACGTGGGCGGTAGTTTGTACTTTATAGTACCGTCCATGAACAGGCTCAATGAAAAAAAATATAAGCGAACCGAGCCTGCAACATTTTCGATTTTACCGAATTTTAATTTCTTGAGGGATATCCCTCATGTACAGACTAAATCAAACCGAGTCTGCAATTCTCTTGTAATTTTGTTGCGATTAATGCTTCCGAGGGATCACTTTGTTTCCAGATTTCTTATTTTCTCTGTTCGATTCCTTTACATTGTAGACCTTTGTACAATAGATAAATACAGAATCCCTAAAGAAAGCCCAGCACGGAAAAATTGAAAATGTTGCAGGCTCGGTTTGATTGAGCCTGTACATGGACGGTACTGGAAAGTGCAATTTTTTATTACGCTTTTTATTACTTGGGGACCATACGCCGCTTTTCATGGAATGGCACGGAAGTGTCACATTGAAGGTTCCATGATAACCGCCGTATGAACACATCTGCGGATGTTTCTAAATTCAAAATTTTACTATTTCACGTTTAAATGTTGAATTCTGCTTAAGCCGGTGCTAGGGGGCGTGGACGGTAACTTGCACTTTCCAGTACCGTCCATGAACAGGCTCAATCAAACCGAGTCTGCAACATTTTCAATTTTGCCGTGTTGGGCTTTCTTTAGGGATTCTGTATTTATCTATTTTACCGTCCACGCTCCCTAGCACCGGCTTAAGCAGAATTCAACATTTAAACATGAAATAGTAAAATTTTGAATTTAGAAACATCCGCAGATATGTTCATACGGCGGTTATCATGGAACCTTCAATGTGACACTTCCGTGCCATTCCATGAAAAGCGGCGTATGGTCCCCAAGAAATAAAAAGCATGTGCCCTAAACGAGAAAACAATGGGCGGAACTAAATAAAATGGAATTTTGAAAGGGGATCAGAGGTTATGAAGCTTGCGTATCACAGATAAGACGTCAAAAGACAAATTTAAAAAGCAGGCAACATGTCCTAAGGGTGATTCAACATTATTCAAGTAGGAATATTGGAACCACCCAACTAGAAAGTGCCGAAAAGTTGAAACTAAAAATACCACAAGCACAACAATATTGTCGTGCCGAACGATCTTCAAGGATCGAAAATAAAACATCATTGATTAAATGTGTAAAACGACCTCAATCAAACAGACTCAATCAAACCGAGTCTGCTATTCTTATGTAATTTTGTTGTGATTAATGCTTCCGAGGGGTCACTTTTGTCTCCAGATTTTCATTCACGACCTCTAGGCTACATGACGCTAGTCAAACAAAAATAAATAGAGAAAATAAGGATCCCTACAGAAAGCCCAACACGACAAAATTGCAAATGTGGCAGGCTCATGGACGGTACTGTCAAGTGCACATTACCGTCAACGGCCAAGCACCGTCTAAATCAGAATTCAACATTTATCATGCACTGGTACAATTTTGAATTTTTAAACATCGGCAAATGTGTTCATATGGCGGGTTTCACGGAACCTTTAATGATACACGTAAGTGCAATTCCATGAAAAGCGGCATATGGTCCTCAAGTAACATCCCTCACGCCCCTTAGCACCGGCTTGAGCTGTACTCAATTCTCAACACTTAATAGTGCTGGCATCAATGATCCCGAAGGACCAGAAAAATATAAAAACACTGAAATGAAGTACGGGGCAACTTTTTACAGCTGCCACACAGCACTTGACACCTGCTGTTGTGAAGTATAAAAATCTGGAAACAAAGTGATCCCTCGGAAGCTTTAATCACAACAAAATTACATAATAATTGCAGACTCGGTTTGATTGAGTATGACGCCTGCATATCACAGATTATATATCAAAAGATAAATTTAAAAAAGATTGCATTTGAGAAAAATGCTATGCCACCGCATGGTTCAAATTTCATAGCTGTACATCAAAGGACAAGAAAGTAGGTCACATCATCAAAATCTAGGTCACCTGATATCAAAGTTCAATTTTACAACTAAAACTGTGCACATGGTCAAAATGTCGTTGCTGTACATCAAAGGACAAGGAAGTAGGTCACTGTCCCCTTGGGCAAGGCATAATTTTGACCCAATGGTTTTATTCAAAACAATCTTGATACAGGTCCACCAAACAACATTTTCAAGTCAAATATCTAAGCTATAGCTTTCTCCCATTCAGAAAACATGTTTTTATTTTCTGTTTTTACTATGTGTACACAATGAAGAAACACTGCCCGGGGCAGGGGCCAATTTTGACACCAGGGGAAAAATTTGAACAACTTTGGTAGAGGACCTATAAATGATATTATATATCAAACATCAAAGCTCTATGCCTTGTACCTTCAGACAAAAATATTTTTTTTTTTTTTCACTATATGTACATAATGAAAATCAATGACCCACGGGGCGGAATCAATTTTGAACCCAGGCTATAATTTGAACAATTTGCAAAGAGGTTCATGTTCAATGTTTCATGCAAAATATCTTAACTCTAGCCTTTGTAAATTTAGAGAAGATGATTTTTTTAAGTTTTTACTATATACATATAAGGAAAACCTATGGCCCCCGGGGACGGGGCTAATTTTGACACAAGAGGCAAAATTTGAATAACTATTGTAGAGTACCTTTAGATGATATTATTTAACAAATATTAAAGCTCTAAGCCTTGTACCTTCAGACAATAAGATTTTTTTATTTTTTACTATATGTATATATTGAAATCAATGACCCCCAGGGCGGGGGCAATTTTGACCCCCAGGGCTATAATTTGAACAATCTTGCTAGAGGTTTACTACACAATGTTTCATGCAAAATATCTAACCTCTAGCATTTGTCAATTGCTAGAAGAATTTTTTTTTGAAGTTTTTACTATAAGTTTTTACTATATAAATATAAAAGAAAACCAATGACCCCCGGGGCGGGGCCGATTTTAAACCCCAGGGCTATAATTTGAACAATCTGGGTAGAGGTCTATCAGACAATGCCTTTGCAAAATATCTAAGCTCTAGGCCTTTTGGGTCTTTACAAGGAGGTGTTTTAAGTTTTTATTTATATGTACATATAGTGAAAATCAATGACCCCGGGGCGGGCCGATTTTGACCCAAGGGCTATAATTTGAACAAATCTTGGTAAGGTCTACCAAGACGATGCCTTAATGTAAAATATCTAAGCTCTAATCCTTTTGGGTTTTTACAAGAAGGTATTTTAAGATTTTACTATATGTACATATAGTGAAAAATCAATGACCCCCGGGGCGGGGCCAATTTTGACCCCAGGGCAATAATTTGAACAATCTTGTTAGAGGTCTACCAGACAATGCCTTATGCAAAATATCTAAGCTCTAGGCCTTTTGGGTCCTTTACAAGAAGATTTTTTAAATTTATTCTTATAATTCCTTTTAGTTGCCATGGCAACCAGATTTCTGCATGGAATGAAATTCTTTGAACAACTTTGGAAGCCATTCACCCAAGGAACAATCCTGCCAAGTTTGGTTGAAATTGGACTAGTGGTTTTTCACAAGCAGATTTTTTAAGTTCACTATATAATCTATATAACACACACACAAACACACACACACACACAGGTGAATCGCTATATGCCACCGCATCGAAGATGCTGCGGTGGCATAAAAACAGGCCACATACCCTAAGTGTGGTATTCAAGTGAGGAATACTGGAATCGCCCAACAAGAAAAAAAGCCGAATAGAAAGAATTAAAATACCACAAGCACAAGAATAATGTCGTGCTGAAAGACCTTTAAGGATCGGATATATAACATAGAGAAAATAAGAATCCCTAAAGAATGCCCAACACGGCAAAATTAAAAAAGGTTGCAGGCTCGGTTTGATTGAGCCTGTTCATGGACGGTACTGTAAAGTGCAAACTACCGTCCACGCCCCTAGCACATCTCTGATTGAATGTAGGGGCGACAGCTTCCACACGGCACAAACAACGCTAATGTGGCGATGAAATAGAGAAAATAAGAATCCCTAAAGAAAGCCCAACACGGCAAAACACATCTGCGGATGCTTTTCACCATTTTTGTGCTTAAATGTTGAATTCTGCTTAAAATATGATAAACAAGATCATCAAGGAAAGGCGGCGTTCAATGAACGCAGCCCCCACCCGACCCAGTAACAAGAGCCAGTGGCAAGGAGCCCAGGAGGATCCCAAACAAAAACGGGAAAGGGCACAAGGCAGAGTACGGGCAGACAAAGTGCTAGGGGGCGTGGACGGTAACTTGCACTTTCCAGTACCGTCCAGGAACAGGCTCAATCAAACCTAGCCTGCAACATTTTACTATTTTGCCGTGTTCAAAATCGGGATTTTTTTGTTTGATTTGGGTTTTACGTCACACCGACACAGTATAGGTCATGTGGCGACGTTCCAGCTTTACTGGCGGATGAAGACCTCAGGTACCCCTCCGTGAATTTTTTCAGGCACGAACGGGCACCCGAGTAAAATAGATAAATACAGAATCCCTAAAGAAAGCCCAACACGGCAAAATTGAAAATGTTGCGGGTTCGGTTTGATTGAGCCTGTTCATGGACGGTAATGGAAATTGCAAGTTACGGTCCACGCCCCCTAGCACCGGCTTAAGCAGAATTCAACATTTAAACACTAAAATGGTGAAATTTGAATTTAGAAACATCCGCAGATGTGTTCATACGGCTGTTATCATGGAACCTTCAATGTGACACAGTAGTGTCATTCCATGAAAAGCGGCGTATGGTCCCCAAGTAAAAGAATGCGTGTGCCCTAAACGAGAAAACAATGGGCGGAACTAAATAAAATGGAATTTTGAAAGGGGATCTGAGGTTATGAAGCCTGCATATCACAGATAAGACGTCAAAAGACAAATTTAACAAGGGTGCCATAGTCACAAAATACGCCCGTTTACGAAAAAGCTTTAGATGGAGATGGGGGCATTATGGATAAGTGGTTATCTAAGCAAGCAAGTTTTTTATTCTTGGCACTGTGTTGTTAAATGAACCTTAAAACAAAATCAATAATAGATATTGCACAGAATGTGTGACCTTGACCTTGGTCGCAGGAGGGGGACCAGAATTTTATGCACGGCACTCAGCCTCACAATGATGAAATTTGTGCCAAATTATATTGAAATCCCTCTATGCATGTAGAAATTTTGCTCCAGACAAGTGTTTTTCTATGAGCTCTAACTGTGACCTTCACCTTTGACCTAGAGACTTGGTTTATGTGCAGGGCACTAAACGTCTCATGGTGGTGAACAATTCTATAAAAGTAACATTAAAATTCCTCCATGCATGTAGAAAATATGCTCCGGACAACATCTGGATTTTAATCATCTCCAGTGACCTTGACCTTGCAAATATTAACCTAAATTAAATGTGTAACACCTGTTTTATATAGTTTCCCTTTTGCTAAATCCATCCCAAAAAATGTGACTAAATTTGGCCCCCTTAAAAATCTTAAATTTTTTAAAACTGAAATTTGACCCCTATGTGTAAATTACTTTGGTTTTGAGGGATCTGAAAATTTTTCAAAAGTGACCTAGCCCCACAATTTTTGAACATTGTGCAAATTTTATTTAAACCCCCATGAATGTTTTGAAATTTTGCTCGGCAAGCGTTTTCAATTTAGCTTAATGTGAATTGACCTTTGGGCCGGATCATCATGGAGCAATAATAAATGGTGGTGAGATTTCCAAAAAAAGTATTATAAAATTCTTCAAAACATGTAGGAAAATTTGCTCCGACAAAAACCCGGTATTTCAACCCTCTTTAGGGCCTTAACCTTGCATATATTGACCCAAAATTTCATGTGTACAGGGCGTTGTCATTATAAAGACCTTTTTTTAATCCCCCAATAAATTGATGATTAAATCGTCCCCATTAAATCTTAAATTTTTATCTTTTTTTAAAAGGGCGTTTTAAAAGTACATTAATTTTAAAAAACCAAAAAATTTATTTAAGATTTTATTTAGGGGAAAAAATTTTATTAAAAAATTCTTAAACTTTTAATGAGTGAAAATGATATTTATTGAAATTAAAATATAATTTAAAATTTTAATGAGAAAATTTAACTTGTAAGGGAAATTAAAAGTATGATCTTTTTGAAAAAATCCAAATTAAAGAAAACCCTTTTTTATACAGTTAAAAAATCTTGACAAAAAGAAAGAAAAATGTGTAAATAAAAATTTCTTCTTTACAACAAAACTTTAAAGTCCAAAAAGAGGTTATTTTATGCCTTTTTATTAAAATTTTATTTTTTTAAAAAAAGATAAGGGGGGTAATTGTGTAGTCATTTTTTGAACAAATAATAATTTGGGTTTTCTCCCTTTTATTAAAAATTTTATTTTAAAAATCTGGGGTATTTCTATCTTTAAATGACTTTTACCCTTTTATATATTGACCCAAAATTTTGTAAACACAAACCTAGTCTTTATAAAAACCAAATTTTTGTTTCAAACCCTCAAAAAATGATTTACAAAAGGCCATATTAACCCTTTATTTTTTAAACTGAAAATTTTTACCCTTTAAGGTGTATACCTTGGGGGCCCCAAAAAACTGAATCTTTACGGGGGAATTCAGGGGATCCCCTAAAGGGGAAATTTGTTTCCAAATAATATTGAAAACCCTTTTAAAAACCTGTGGAAGTTTTTTTCCGGACAAACATTTTTTTAAATGAGGTCTAAGGTGACCTTGCCCTTTTACCTAGGACCCGGTTTGTGCGCGACAGTCCTTCTAGTGGGGGAAAATTAAATTTTGAAGTTTTTTATTAAAATCCTCCCTAAATTGGAAATTGCTCCGTGACCAAAATTTGGGCCGCCCGGGGGGGCCCTTCCCCTAAAAAACGTCCCGTTTTTCCAAAAGGGTATAAAAAACAGGCAACATAAAACCTAAGCTGTTTTAACATTATTTGGGGCCCTTTAAAGGGCGGTTCTGAAAGTGAAAGTTTTCCCTCCAGCCCCCTGCAACCCCGTTAAGCGAATTCAAATTTAAACCATGAAAAAGTAAATTTTGAAATTTTGAAAAATCCCCAATATGTTATAAAAGGGGTTTTTCTGGAACTTTATTGACAAATTTTGTTCCTTCCCTGGAAAAACCCGGGATTGGGGCCCAAAAAATTAAAAAAGGGGGTGCCCTAAAAGAGCGAAACGATGGCCGGAACTAAATTAAAATGGAATTTTTGAAAAGGGGATCAGAGGTTTTGAAGCCTGACGTATCACAGATAAAACGTCAAAAACAAATTTAACAAGCATTATCATAGTATTGCAAGATATCCATAAGTCTCCTACCGGTTAGAACCCCATCAACATTTTGAAAGGCCATTGGCCATTCACCTATGTTTCAATTTTTCTCTATTTTAAGTAAACTTGTTGGAAAAGTTCTTTAAAAGTGATCACAGGAAACAGTTTTTATGAACAGACAGACAGACGGACTGAAGGACACTCTAAAGTTAATATTTGAAACATCCCTGTTACCAAAATATAATATTTTAAAAGCAAAATTCTTAAAGAGGAGATAACTCTTGAATTAAAGATGCAATTTCATAAAAATTTTCAGCTCTTTTTGACTTATCACAAATATTGTTATATTTGCCATGTTTTAAGCCTATTTGTTGCCAAGGCAACTGATATTTTTTCAAA
The DNA here is from genome assembly GCF_026571515.1 of Ruditapes philippinarum. Classification (NCBI taxonomy): domain Eukaryota; kingdom Metazoa; phylum Mollusca; class Bivalvia; order Venerida; family Veneridae; genus Ruditapes; species Ruditapes philippinarum. The sequence goes on from NW_026865914.1 coordinate 13,867, forward strand.
ATAGGAAGAACTGATAAGACATGCATAATCTCAAAATATGATAAACAAGATCGACAAGGAAAGGCGGCATTCAATGAACGCAGCCCCCACCCGACCCAGCAACAAGCGCCAGCGGCAAGGAGCCCAGGACTGCTATCTACCAATATGTCAAGTTTCATAATAATATTTCCAGTACTTTTTGAGCTATCACTGGATTCAGTTTATGTGTAAAATTTGCCATATTTTCAGTATATGTGTTGCCATAGCAACCAGAATTTTCAACATAGGAAGAAAAGAAAAAAGACGTGCATAATCTCAAAATAGATAAAAATACAGAATCCCCATAGAAAGCCCAACACGGCAAAATTGAAAATGTTGCAGGCTCGGTTTGATTGAGCCTGTTCATGGACGGTACTGAAAAAGTGCAAGTCACCGTCCACGCCCCCTAGCAGCCGGGTTAAACAGAATTTTAAAATTTAAAGTGAAATAGTAAAATTTTAAAATTTAAAAAATCCCCCATGGTTTTATTTCGGCGGGTTTTCATGGAACCCTTCCCCCTTGAATTTAAATTCCTTCCCTGGAAAAACGGCCCTTTGGGCCCAAAAATAATAAAAAAAAGTTGCCCTTTAAAAGAGGAAAAAAATGGGGGGAACTAAATAAAAGGAATTTTGGAAAAGGGGATCAATTATGAAGCCTGCGTATCCCAAAGAAAGTCAAAAAACAAATTTTAAAAAGGGGAAAGGCCCCAAAAATCCTTTAGGGTTATTCAAATTATTCAAGTAGGGAAAATTGGAACCCCCCAAATAGAAAACGCCGAAAAGTTGAAACAAAATATACCACAAGCACAACAATAATGTCGTGCTGAACGATCTTCAAGGATCGAAAATATAACATCATTGATTAAATGTACGGGGAGACTTTTTACAGCCGCCACACGGCACAAATAACACAAGACTGCCATCTACCCATATATCAAGTTTCATAAAAATATTTCCAGTACTTTTTGCGTTATCACTGGATCCAGTTTATGTGCAAAATTTGCCATATTTTAAGCCTATTTGTTGCCATAGCAACCAGAATTTTCAACATAGGAAGAAAAGAAAAAAGACATGCATAATCTCCATACTGCCATCTATCCATATATCAAATTCCTGGAAACAAAGTGATCCCTCGGAAGCATCAATCACAACAAAATAACATAAGAATTGCGTTCATTGAACGCCGCCTTTCCTTGTTGATCTTGTTTATCATATTTGATTGAGTCTGTACATGAGAGATAATGAATAAGTGCAACATCCCTCACGCCCCCTAGCACCGGCTTGAGCGGTACTCAAGTTTCATAAAAATATTTTCAGTACTTTTCAAGTAATCGCGGGATCCAGTTTTGTATACGGACGGACTGACAGACAGACGGACGGAGGGTAAACCTAAAGTCCCCTCCGGTAAACCGCTAGGGGATTAAAAAGCAGGCAACATATTCTAAGGGTGATTCAATATTATTCAAGTAGGAATATTGGAACCACCCAACTATAAAATGCCGAAAAGTTGAAACTAAAAATACCACAAGCACAACAATAATGTCGTGCTGAACGATCTTTAAGGATCGAAAATATAACATCATTGATTAAATGTACGGGGAGACTTTTTACAGCCGCCACACGGCACAAATAACACTGATGTGGTCATAAAATAGATAAATAAAGAATCCCTAAAGAAATCCCTAAAACCACCGACGTTCCGTAAGCTAGCTGGATAGCTTCCACACATGAAAGATTCCAAAGTCCCTGTCGGGATTCGAACCCACAGCGGTGAAGGGCAAGTGGTTTAAAGTCAATGATCTTAAGCACTCAGCCACTGACGCCCCAAACTCGGGATCATTGATGCAAGCACTATTAAATGTTGAGAATTGAGTACCGCTCAAGCCAGTGCTAAGGGGCGTGAGGGATGTTGCACGTATTTATTATCCCTCATGTACAGATTCAATCAAACATAGTCAGCAATTCTCTTGTAATTTTGTTGTGATTAAAGCTTCCGAGGGATCACTTTGTTTGCAGATTATTTTAACCTCATTATTGCACACTTATTCCCCACGTTGTTTATATGTATTTCTAACATGACCTGCATTTTTCCGTATCGGAGAGGATCGTATTGTGCAATAAAATGTTCAATTATAGCCAGTCGCCCAAAATTAATACAGAAAGAAATTTAGACAGTCAAAATATTAGATGGTTTTCCAAATTAGGTTATCATCATACCACAGAAGTTGGCAGCTCTTCGTAGAATGATTGAAATAACCTGGAAAAGGGAAGAAAAATATCAAAACGAATCAGATACAGCAGTTGATAAAATAGATAAATATAGAATCCCTAAAGAAAGCCCAACACGGCAAAATTGAAAATGTTGCAGGCTCGGTTTGATTGAGCCTGTTCATGGACGGTACTGGAAAGTGCAAATTACCGTCCACGCCCCCTAGCCCCGGCTTAAGCAGAATTCAACATTTAAACGTGAAATAGTAAAATTTTGAATTTAGAAACATCCGCAGATGTGTTCATACGGCGGTTATCATGGAACCTTCAATGTGACACTTCCGTGTCATTCCATGGAAAGCGGCGTATGGTCCCCAAATAATAAAAAGCGTGTGCCCTAAACGAGAAAACAATGGGCGGAACTAAATAAAATGGAATTTTGAAAGGGGATCAGAGGTTATGAAGCCTGCGTATCACAGATAAGACGTCAAAAGACAAATTTAAAAAGCAGGCAACATATCCTAAGGGTGATTCAACATTTTTCAAGTAGGAATATTGGAACCACCCATATAGAAAATGCCGTAAAGTTGAAACTAAAAATACCACAAGCACAACAATAATGTCGTGCTGAACGATCTTCAAGGATCGAAAATATAACATCAATCACAAACTACTCAATAGAGAAATACAGAATCCCTAAAGAAAGCCCAACACGGCAAAATTTCCAGAAAGTTCAAGTTCCTGAAATAAAAATCTTGGAGTAAAGTGATCCTTCGGAAGCATTAATCACAACAAAATTACATAAGAATTGCAGACTCGATTTGCAACACCCCCCCCCTTCCCCCGGTCTCCTGTCCCCTTCCCCTTTGTGGGCCTATTATTATTTTCTTTGAATTCCTAATCAGTTACAAATTATTTATCATTTAATGATTAACGTGTCGTTGCCCTGTCCTTTTTATGTTTGGGGTCCGCCTGGGCTCCTTGCCATTGGTTCTTGTTGCTGGGTCATATGGGGGTTGCGTTCATTGAACGCCGCCTTTCCTTGTTGATCTTGTTTTTCATATTTGATTGAGTCTGTACATGAGGGATAATGAATAAGTGCAACATCCCTGAATAGATAAATACAGAATCCCTAAAGAAAGCCCAACACGGCAAAATTGAAAATGTTGCAGGCTCGGTTTGATTGAGCCTGTTCATGGACGGTACTGGAAAGTGCAAGTTACCGTCCAAGCCCCCTAGCACCGGCTTAAGCAGAACTCAACATTTAAACATGAAATAGTAAAATTTTGAATTTAGAAACATCCTCAGATGTGTTCATACGGCGGTTATCATGGAACATTCAATGTGACACTTCCGTGCCATTCCATGAAAAGCGGCGTATGGTCCCCAAGTAATAATCGAAGTGCTGCAGCACTGAATGCGACGGACATGCAACCGGAGAGACATTAAGGCTTCTTTTAGAAAAAAAAACAAAACAAAAGAAAAACAAAACACAAAATATATAACAGAGAAAATTTGTTCCATACAAGTTCGAGATTTGTAGAGCAATATATTTTGTGTCCCAAATTGATATAATTCAGATTTTCGATTTCAAGCACTTATAAATACAGAATGAAATTTATGCCTAAAAACTCTGGTCAAACTTGTAAATCAGTGTCCTTATCGATTTATTCTAAGAAATGATATGTAAATAGAAAAAAAAACTATCAACGAAATATTTCTAGAATAAATCCAGGCAAATAAACTTCAAACATAATTAATACATTATACATTTGAGAATGCTATTTAGAATTGCTTCGTGTTAATCATAGTGGGCATACAGACAATAAAATATAAGTCATTTGTATTATTATTTCTCTTGGATATGTCTCATTAAAAAAATTGGTTAAAATCATCAGCAATTAATAGTGTATTTCTTAGATTTTTTTATTTACAAGGTAAAGATGTAGAGGCCAGAGAACATCGTTTTTATTTTAATTTAAATGTCACTTAACCACTACAGTGTTTAGTTGTCCTTTTCAACTTCACACTAAATTCCATTTTCAACTAGTTTGCTTCTTACAATTGTATAGCATTTCTAAAAGTATTGCATCACAATCCGCTGGTTTATTAATTACATGTTTAATGTGTACTTCCTAATCGCAGAAGCAGAATCTATTTTTAGAATAGCGAAGGTTAACTCATATCATGACCTAGTAAAATATGTAAACAAACCACAAGAATCGGAAGTAGAACTGATATTATAACTTCCTTACCATGAAAGACTACATGGCGGTAAAGTGTCTTACATGCATTTTCAAAAATAGATATTTATACTAACCATTGTACTGTATCTAATATATTAATAACTGCTGAATATTCAGCTAAACCCGCGGTATGAGTCACGAAAATAGTTCTTCTTTTATTAATGCGCGAGTTATCCTAGAGTCACGAAAAACTTTTGATTTGTTAATAATAATGTTTTGTATAATGTAGAAATATTTATTTCCTACTAATAATGTCTTGGAACTCAGAGGTAACACCTTTATTGTAGTATAATTTGCTGTCCTACTTTTTCGACAGCGGTAAATCGTTTCAGCAGTAATTTGCATATTGCGCAATAATACTACGGGACTACAACGTTTTTATCAATAATATACGTTCATATTTTAACTTGGATAACTTAATTTGAAATTGAAAAGGCTTAATATGGAAGACATTAAGATATCCAGACAAAGTATGGGAGTTTTGAAGGATCAAATTCATGTACTATTTCTTGGGCTGTTAATTGGTTTAGGACACATTGCGCGATAGTAGCCAACGAAATCCCATGTGTAGATGACTTAGCTCTGAACGCGCCTGAGGGCGCGTCCGTCGCAAAAAGCGTGTGCCCTAAACGAGAAAACAATGGGCGGAACTAAATAAAATGGAATTTTGAAAGGAGATTAGAGGTTATGTAGCCTGCGTATCACAGATAAGACGTCAAAAGACAAATTTAAAAAGCAGGCAACATATCCTAAGGGTGATTCAACATTATTCAAGTAGGAATATTTGAAAAATATGATAAACAAGATCGACAAGGAAAGGCGGCATTCAATGAACGCAGCCCCCACCCGACCCAGCAACAAGCGCCAGCGGCAAGGAGCCCAGGAGGACCCCAAAGAAAAACAGGACAGGGCACAAGGCAGAGTACGGGCAGGCAAACCACTACATCAGAATACATAATAAGTAACTTATAAGGAACTAAAACAAAACAAATAAATGATTTAATATAAGGCCCATAATGTCAAAAGGCACAGGGGAAGGGGACATGAGACACGGGGAAGGGGGGGGGGGAATAAAATAAATAAAAACTAGGGACAAAGGGAAGATACTTACCGTAGACGAGAAACAACAAGAGACACGAGCAAAAGTGTCACCAAAACAGTATAAAACAACATAGACATACATCTGAGGAACACAGAGGGGCGCCGCCTTGGAACGGTCAGCAGCATAATAATGACTACTGGGGAGTTTAAACCGGTTAATGGTGCACCAAACCTCGCTCTTAGCCCCACCATGTTCCTATAAACGAGACAGTGTAAATAAAATGAATCCCCGCCAAGTGAAATTCTAACAGTTGTTATGGTTACAAAAGGTTAAATAAGTAAAACACCAAAATGATCATGTAGAAACATATAAAAGTAAACCCAATGACCATAACAAAAGTACTCGATGTCTTAAAGGAAGACAGAGCAACAAGAAAATCACCTACAAGGGCCCGACGAAGCAAGACAGAAGACAAACATTAAGGCAATTCAGTCCCAAAGGGTTTTAAGAACTGTCCATCATATAGTCTCCCACTTGGCCCGTCAGATGTAATCAAAAGAGGAAAGCGTAGTGTCCAACTGTAAATGGGTTGAACACTAAGCATGCGGTATGTCTTAAAATAGTAGGGTCATAACCCCTTTTAATAAAACGTTTTATAATTTTAGTAAACACAACAGAAAAATTACAATGACCCAAGATCTTACGCAGTTTGTAAACAACATCACCGTAAAAATCAGGCTGGCTAATCCCTTGTCGCAGAAGTGTTTTTAGATCACTATTGAATTTTGAAATTAAATCAAAGTTACGATTGTAAAATTTTGTAAAATATTTACGTAATTTATAATAGCGGTAGCCCTGTTTTAGAACCACCCAACTAGAAAATGCCGAAAAGTTGAAACTTAAAATACCACAAGCACAAAAATAAAACCATCACTTAGCAGGTACTCGCGTTACCGTTAAGCTCGCGTTGCGAGCAGGCCCTTCGGGCCATCTCGTCGAGCTCGCTATTACTGATGCATGACAGTGATTTTGCCATGTCAGACCGTATCTTAAGCGCTGTGAAAAGTGTCTCAAATTCATCGTCGCTCCCTAATTCATACCAGATTTCTGTGATCGTGTCAAGGGCCCCTCTAAACCCTTTCTTGGATCTGTCTACCTCCTCGCAACTATCTTCATTAAGAATAACTACGCACATGTTTTCTAAAAGTGATTAGCTTTTAAGTGTTTAAGAGTTTTGAAGCAAGGAAAATATTCTATATGCGAATTGTTGAATACCTTTCTTTATTTTTGAATAATTGCCTAGGTCCCTCGAATTTTTTTTTTCAATACTTGTGCTGAGCAAAGATCCAGAATTGTGAATGGCACTGCGTCTTGTAATAAAGCATTTTCTAATGTAAGTTTTTTTAAATATCCATTGAATTCAATACCTTTATGGAGGTCTGGATATATGCAAGGCCTTGGTCTGTTTCAATCCGGTCAAGTCTGAAATTGTGAGTTGTTTTTCTAACAGCTCGTATGATAGGTGATGAAAACATTTATCCTTTTTTGATCAGGAATGTTTCCATATTACATAGCCTATAGCGTCCTTTCTGTTGTGCTGAAATATGTTTTTAACAATTCTATTTGTATATTAGAGCAGATAATCAGGCAGAATCGGTCAAAACCGATATCATGAAGCATTAAATATGATAAACAAGATCGACAAGGAAAGGCGGCATTCAATGAATGCAGCCCCCACCTGACCCAGCAACAAGCGCCAGCGGCAAGGAGCCCAGGAGGACCCCAAAGAAAAATACGCGTGTATTACTCTTTCGGCAGTTGTACCTCTGAAATAATTGGCTCATGCAAATGCTCCTCTTTAATGCATTCTGGCACAATTTTGTTTTTCTGTATTTCTCTATTTTATAACAGCCAAATTCGGGGTTGAGGTAAAATTTCCTGCTTCAATTTCATCCTTGTTTGTGTTTGAAATATGACTTTTCAATATGAAATGACTTTTCAATTTGAAATATGACTTTGACAACTTCTAGTTGTGTATCTGTTTCAAGTTTGTCTGATATATCCTAACGGTTACTTCCAGAAATATTTCTTCTTTTTATTTCTTTTGAATAATGATTCGGTTAACTTTTCATGTAAAATCTATCTCCTTAAACAAAGACCTTCTGTGCATTCTGCAATAGCAATTATGAAATTGGCTGATAATTCACTGCTTGTTTTGCTTTTATCATGATGATAAATAAGATAAAATGCATCCGGGTTTGTGTTTGGCTGTCTCTGGAAAGACATCAATTCGTTTTGCCTTAGAAGTCTAATCGACCGCCCATTTTCGCCCGCCGAACTGTTTCATTTCCGGTTTGTTAACAATATTGTGCATAAAACCCTCTATTTTATTTTAAATATTGTCAACTTCAGAATTTTTTGGAATATTCACAGTATCATGTTCGTCGTCTTGTTCACTACACACAAATGAATCTTTGTTTCAATCTTTATCTGTTGTATTTACCATTTCTAAACAATTCTGGAAACAAAGTGATCCCTCGGAAAAACTTTCTTTGTTTATCTTTTATCTTTTTTCCATTTATTGTTCTTTTTAGCTCACCTTGCACAAAGTGCAGGTGAGCTTTTAGGATGGCCAACCAAATGGCGTCCGGCGTCCGGTGTCCGTCCACATTTTAATTATTCAGACGACATCTTCTACAATACCACTTGGCCAATATTAATGAAACTTGGCAGGAATACTCATTGTATGAAGCTGTATCAAGATTGTCCAAAGAATGCCATTCCATGCTAAACTCTGGTTGCTATGGCAACTAAAAGAAAAAAACTTAAAAGTTCTTATACTTCAAAATGGAAAGGGCTAGAGCTTAGATATTTCTCACAAGGCATTAGCTTGTTAGTTCCTACAAAGTATATTCAAATTATGGTCTAAAGCTGAAAATTGGTCTCTATTTTGGGAGTTAAAGGGTTTTTTTATTGCAAGGTTATATAGACTTTCTTTGTAGGGATAAATTGAGACAGTGTATCTTTTATTATTTGTCTCAACAAACATTGTTATGAAGATTTTTCTTTTAAAGCATAAGAAGGATGAAAAGTTTGTTGAATGTGAATGTTAATTCAAAAATCTGGAAACAAAGTGATCCCTCGGAAGCATTAATCACAACAAAATAACATAAGAATTGCAGACTCGGTTTAATTGAGTCTGTACATGAGGGATAATGAATAAGTGCAACATCCCTCACGCCCCCTAGCACCGGCTTGAGCGGTACTCAATTCTCAACACTTTATAGTGCTGGCATCAATGATCCCGAAGGACCAGAAAATATAACAACACTGAAGTGAAGTACGGGGCAACTTTTTACGGCTGTCGATCAGAGTCGATCAGAATAGCACAAATTTGAGAGCAACAGTGAAGTCGATTTCCCCATTAAATAATGGATTATTCCATTAATTTCGTAATATCATCAGAAAGGAAGACTGTGTCATTTCCGAAATACAATTGTAAAATATTTCGGTTCTTGACAATGACTGGCACATTTTATTGTGTATGAAATTGCACAAAGAAACGAAAGTGAACAAAAAATGTTGTTTTTTCCACAAAAATTAGTTGATTAAGATAAAAGTTTAATTAACAGTACGGATATTACATTTTTTATCCTTCCGGTTTGCGGGAAAAATCATATAGCAGCTAGCGACACCTCACCTACTGATGAACGAATTATGTCATAATATTTCATTCTGAGAACAAGCATACGATTCGAATCATCAAATAATGCATATCAAATCAAACCAAACCAACAATTTTGCCTCAGAAAACATCTGTATCAATCTGACCACGAGTTGAGATTATAAATTATACTAAACCGGAAGTACATGACAAAATGTCCGACAATCAAGAAAATTGAGAAATTTTGTAACATAAACTCGTATTTCACAACAAAGAAGTGAAGATGAATACAATCATCGGTGTGCTTCGTTGAAACAGGTATTTTGTTAACTATTTGTTAAGTATTAAGGCATGACATTCTGTATTTATGTAAATATCACCTCCCGATATGTTATGATTTATAAAATTATACATGTACACATGTGTTATTGACCTCAATAAATGTTAGTGAAAATGGAAAAATAATTATGGTAATTATCCATGGTGCTAGTAATACTTAATTATCTTTATCATTTTGTCAACTAAGCAAGAAAAATACGTAATTTTAAAATAACTTAACCTCACAATATTATCAATTTATACTTGAACAGTAATTATTGAATTCATTATTGAAACATGAAAATGGTTCACGAAGAGATTAAAAGAGAGGAAAAAACTGAAATGACTCATGAAAATTTTGGTCAAACAGTCTGCCACGTGAAATTTTTACCTTCCTGAGATCCCTGCTAATTGTTGTTGTTCTTTTTTTTTAGAAAGGGTGTTCTAAATTATGATAAACCACAGATGCTTGGGCCAACATGATACTCCTGAGTAAACACTTTCAAAAATATTTTGATATTTAAACACTATTGTGATATCTATTACAACTATAAAATAGATAAATACAGAATCCCTAAAGAAAGCCCAACACGGCAATATTGAAAATGTTGCAGGCTCGGTTTGATTGAGCCTGTTCATGGACGGTACTGGAAAGTGCAAGTTACCGTCCACGCCCCCTAGCACCGGCTTAAGCAGAATTCAACATTTAAACGTGATATAGTAAAATTTTGAATTTAGAAACATCCGCAGATGTGTTCATACGGCGGTTATCATGGAACCTTCAATGTGACACTTCCGTGCCATTCCATGAAAAGCGGCGTATGGTCCCCAAGTAATAAAAAGCGTGTGCCCTAAATGAGAAAACAATGGGCGGAACTAAAAAAATGGAATTTTGAAAGGGGATCAGAGGTTATGAAGCCTGCGTATCACAGATAAGACGTCAAAAGACAAATTTAAAAAGCAGGCAACATATCCTAAGGGTGATTCAACATTATTCAAGTAGGAATATTGGAACCACCCATATAGTACTGGTTTTCGAAAAAAAATCATATATGAAAAAAAAAATTCTGTTTACCATCCTGTATTGAGGCTTGATTCTGGGCAGGCAGGCGAATTGGTTGGGCTATTTTTCGTAACAGTTTTCTCAGCAACTTCTTATCAGAGCCTCATGATATTTAGTATGCAGCATTAACACATTGTCCAATACCATGAGATTCGATTTAAGGTCTGTCGCTCATCCACTTCATGTTTACTGACTTAGTTAAATTCATAATAATGGTCAATGGTACGAATATTTCGTAACAATTTTCTCATTAGTTTAATTCATAATAATGGTCTATGGTACGAATTTTTTGTAACAATTTTCTCAGCAACTACTTATTACAGCCTCTGATTTATACGGACGGTTCAAAAGAAGGTTGCAAAGTAGGTGCGGCTGTGTTTGAAAATAATTTTACATCTAGTATGAGGTTACCAGATAATGCATCAATTTTTACTGCTGAAGCAAAAGCTATCGATTTAGCATTGTCATACATAGCACAGCATACCCACGATAAATTTGTGAATATTTTCTGACTCGCTTTCTGTTTTAATATCCATTTAAAAATGAAAAAAATCTGACCAATATCATGGTAAAGAAACTTCTTTTGCGATTTCATGATATGCTAAAAACAAAATGTGTTAAATTATATTGGATTCCAAGCCATGTTAGGAATACGAGGAAATGAAAAAGTAGATGCTTTAGCTAAAACAATCATTTAAAATTTTCAAAAAAACTGACTTTTGTTACCTGCTTTGTGATTTAGACCGGCTAGTAAATAAACTCGTATCATCTGAATGGAAAGCAAATTGGGACAATGCCGTTTTTAAATAACTTCACGATATATAAACCCATCTCTTGTTATGTCACCATCTCTATCTCTGTCAAATTCCGCCGTGATCAAACAGTTCTTCTTCGATGCCGAATTGGACACACTAAAAGTTACCCACTCTTATCTCCTCACAAACGACAATGCCTCTTTCTGTGTAGGTTGTAATGAAAATTTTACTGTCAAGCATTTTCTTCTTGAATGTCATGATTTTTCACAGGCCCGTAATAGATTTTATTCTGTAAATTCACTCAAAGGACTTTTTAATACAATTCCATCAAAAAACATAATTGATTATTTAAAAGAGATAAACTTGTATTCTAGGATCTAATTGGCTCATTTCTATTGTCATTTACAATGTTTTACATAATATTTTAAGCCTATTATAGCATTCGGCACGATATGGCCAGTTATGTGTTGACGTGCCGTAAAAAAGAGAAAAAAAAACAACATTGATATGATTTCAGGTATGTGGCTCATACACTTTCAGTTTTCTGACCTAGTGAAATTTTCAGCATTAATTGTAAATGGAAGGAAATTTCTTAACAGTTTTCTTAGCAACTACATATCACAGCCTCTTGAAATTTGGTATTGTGACTGCAAAGTTCAGGTCTATCGCTTATCTTCTTCCTGTTTACCGACTTCGTTAAATGTTCGATATAAATGGTCATTGGTAGGAATTTTTTTTTAACATCACAACCTCATGAGTCATGTTATTTGGTATATAAATGCAACCTGGCCATTTTTGTCTTTGACCCATTTTTAGCTCGACTATACGAAGTATATGGAGAGCTGTCCTAAACTCCTAATCGCCCCTAGCTTAAGGTCTTCAGCGTACCCGTTTATATACTATGACATGACGTGAACGCTGAAGATAACCCAATAGGGAAAGTCCACCAATAATCGTGCCAGGAATCTGACACGCTCGTATTTATTCATCGAACATGCCATGAAGTAAAGTGAAGCATACCTTGATAAAACTATATATAATATGTTGATAAGCCAAGGATGGACTCATAAAAATATTATTACGAACATAAACTACCTAATAGTTTCCGACAGGTAAAATTTTCGGCACTTGGCCGCCATATTGCCAAAATGTTTGATCACGTGATTACGAGATTGACCTTTACGAACCCATGTGCTTCCAATATTTTTATAAATTACTTTTTTTAAAGACATTGAAAAAGGTGATTTACTGACTTTTATATTCAATACAATCGTATTTAAGTGCTAAAAAATTAATGAAAATAAATAAAAACATAATCTTGAATAAAAGTATCGAAATCATGTCAACAAAATGTTCTAAATATAGTACACGACTCTATTCAAATCTGTTCCCGCGAATGACGTCATACGAGATCTCGCGTGGCACCTGAATGTCATGGCCAACTGTAGTCGGCGTAAATTGATATTTTACAGTTAAAATAGGCAATTTTAATGACGGTATTAATATTTTGATACTTTTATTGGTATAGAATGATATTAAAATGATTGTTTTATCGTAAAATGCACAAGAATTGATTGGGTCAAGTGTATTTGCAAGTGAAAAACAAGAATAAATCAACTTATGTTATTCTGGTTAGGTTTCGTAACGGGTCTAATCAAAAACTTTAATGCCGCATCAGATGAAAAACAAAAATGTTAAAAAGCGGCTTATAAAGTTTTGGAGGCCAGAACTAAATCGCCCCGAGGTCGGCGTCCGCGTCCAGTTTTTAGATTAAAGTTTTGGTGCAGTAAAATATTTTTCACTATAACTTTGTCATTTCTTAAGGTATCAACTTAAAACTTCAAATATATGTTCCTTATCATCATCCACATCTTATGTGACAAGGTTCATAACTCTAGCACCAATATTTTTAGATTTATCTCTCCTTGAACTTAGAATTTTCCTTAAAAAATACTATTTTTTACTGATACTTCATTTCTTACGGGATCAACTTCATACTTCAAATATATGTACCTTATCATCATCCCCATCTAATGTGACAAGATTCATAACTCTAGCACCAATATTTTCAGATTTATCTCCCCTTGAGCTTAGAATTTTCCGAAAAAAAGCAACAACTATTTCTTACTGTTTTTTCTTTATTTCTTAAGAGATCAACCTCATACTTCAAATATATTTACATTATCATCATCCCCATCTTATGTGCCAAGGTTCATAACTATAGCACCAATATTTTCAGATTTATCTCCCTTTACAGTGGGTAATTAATATTTTGCATTAAACACTTAAAATTGTCAATATATATTGTTAATATTGTCAACTCCTGAAAAATTGGAATGTTCACGGGAAAAATTGTAATGTTCACAGAATTATGTTGATCATCTTATTCATTACACAATAATATCCTATTTCCCTTTATGCAATTCTTTTTCTTTCCACAGTCTCTTTATAACACTGGTTCTTGTTGCTAGGTCGTGTGCCGTTGCGTTCATTGAACGCCGCCTTTCTTTGTTGATTTTGTTTATTGGCTCACCAGAGCCGAACGCTCATGGTGAGCTATTAGTATCAAAGGCGGATGCTCCGGCGTCCGTCGTCATGCGTCAACAATCGTCTTCTTTTCTGAAACTACTGGGCAGATTTACTTCAAATTTGGTCTGTAGCATCCTTGTGACAGTCACACTTGAATTTGCTCATGTCATTCCAATTGGCCCCTTTTAGGGGTCAACAAGCTAAAAATAGAAAAACCTTTAAACATCTTCTTCTACAGAACGAACTAATGGATGGATGATCACCAAACTTTGTCTGTAGCATTCTTGTGTAGTCTTTTATCAAGTTTGCTCATATTAATTTGATTGGCCCCTTTTAGGGGTCTCTAGGGCTAAAAATAGAAAAAACCTTTAAACATCTTCTTCTACAGAACTAATGGATGGATGATCACCAAACTTTGTCTGTAGCATTCTTGCGTAGTCTTTTAACAAGTTTGCTCATATGAATTTGATTCGCCCCTTTTAGGGGCCGCTATAGCTAAAAATAGAAATACCTTTAAACATCTGTTTCTATAGAGCTAATTGATGGACGATCACCAAACCTTGTCTGTAGCATTCTTTGGTAGTCTTTTATCAAGTTTGCTCATATTTATTTGATTTGCCCCTTTTAGGGGTCTCTAGGGCTAAAAATAGAAAAACCTTTAGACATCTTCTTCTACAGAACTAAATAGATGGATGATCACTTAACATTGTCTGTAGCATTCTTTGGGTTAGTCTTTTATCAAGTTTGCTCATATGAATTTGATTGGCCCCTTTTAGGGGCCGCTATTGCTAAAAATAGAAATACCTTTAACGTCTGTTTCTATAGAACTAATTGATGGATGATCACCAAATTTTGTCTGTAGCATTCTTTGGAAGTCTTTTATCAAGTTTGCTCATATTAATTTCATTGGCCCCTTTAAGGGATCTCAAAAGCTAAAAATAGAAATACCTTCAAATGTCTTCTACAGCACTAATTGGTGGATAATCACCAAACTTTGTCAATATCATTTTTAGGTAGTTTTTTATCAAGTTTGCTCATATTAATTTGATTGGCCCCTTTTAGGGGCCTCTAGGGCTAAAAATCGAAAAACCTTCAGACATCTTCTTCTATAGAACAAATTGATGGATGATCACCAAACTTTGTCTGAAGCATTCTTAGGTAGTCTTTTATCAAGCTTGCTCATATTAATTTGATTGGCCCCTTTTAGGGGCAGCTAAAACTAAAAATAGAAAAACATTAAGACATCTTCTTCTACAGAACTAATTGATGGATGATCACCAAACTTTGTCTGTAGCATTCTTAGGTAGTCTTTTATCATGTTTTGCTCATATTAATTTAATTGGCCCCTTTTAGGGCCCTCCAAAGCTAAAAAAAGAAAAATCTTTGAACATCATTTCCTTCTGAAATCACCAAACTTTGTGTAGCACTCTAAGGTAGCCTTTTATCAAGTTTGTTCATATACATTTGATTGGCCCCTTTTAGGGGCAGCTAAAATTGAAAATAGAAAAACGTTTTAACATCATCTCCTAATGAAATATTTGATGGATGATCACCAAACTTTGTCTGTGCCATTCTTACGTAGTCTTTTATCAAGTTTGCTCATTAGTCATAATAATTTGATATACCCTGTTTAAGCTATAGCTAAAATTCCACAGGTCATGGCATTTCTTCAAATTATAGTTTAAAGATATTCTTTGCTCAAATTTAATATTAAAAAATATTGACAATGGATACAAAGTATTTTTATAAATATGAAATAAACGTGTTTTGACTTCACACAAAAAAGATATGTTATGTTTTAAACTCTTCAAACTATAGGAGGTCACAGTATAAATATAATGATTATAAGTGTCATTAAAAAACTTTTTCTTTTCATAGAAAAGACCAAATTTACTTGGCCTATAATAGGGTATGCAAATTCTTTATTAACCAGTTCTTTTTCAGCAACCAAACGTAGGAAATTCCAGCCATGACCAAATACTTTTACTGTATCGACTTTATCTGAAAATAAATAAATAATACGGCATCAAAAGAAATTTAGTAATCATATATTAGTGGTTGGGGGGATTTTAAAATATTGTGTTTTACATAAAGTTTTATTATGTCCCATATCTTTTATAACATTGGCGAATTTGAAAGGCCAGGAACGTGGTTGATGCAGATGAAGTACCGTCGTTTTTGGATGGAATAAATCGTTTAAACGTTATCGTTTAAACTGTTCATTATCCCATATAAAAAGAACGACACAAGAATATATTTTTTAATTATCTGTATTCATTTCTTAAGGTTTTGCAATATTTTCCGATTTCGGTCACATACTTTATGATAGATTAAGAATAAAAGGTTCATGAACGAATCGAAGAGAAAGGGAATGTACCATCCGTATGGTGGCTGATTTGGTACATT
Organism: Ruditapes philippinarum; assembly: GCF_026571515.1. Classification (NCBI taxonomy): domain Eukaryota; kingdom Metazoa; phylum Mollusca; class Bivalvia; order Venerida; family Veneridae; genus Ruditapes; species Ruditapes philippinarum. The sequence continues at coordinate 30,115 of NW_026865914.1, forward strand.
GCGCGTTGCGTTGTCGATAGCGACAACGCAGTCTATATCGTTATCGCCTTTTTTTCTTGCCGCTAGCGACAACACGACAAAGCGCAGATTGCGCATTGTCTATCTGTTGTCGTGCGGCGCGATGTCGCCCTGTCGCTTGGCTTCGATTTGAACCGAGCGACAATGTGACATCACGACCACGCGCCGGTTGGCGTACATAGCTAGCGACAGGACGACAAGACGAAAGTCCAACAACGCGCAGTTTTAGCTAGCGCCAACACGTTCCAAATCAGCCACCATATATCCGCCACTTAGCGGATTAAAAACGTATTGAGGGAACTGTTTATTGTTTTACTATTTTTGTCTGCCACTACATTTCCAATTTTCCATTTCCAATGTAACGGCATAGTTTTCCGGAGCATTATTTGTGACCATATAAGCCTTGTACATGAAAGCAAAACTTAAGTTCATTTTACAATGTTTTTCCTTCCCATATTATTTCCATGATACGTTTTGGGGCCTATCATTTCCACCACAGTGGATAATTAACCAGTCTCGTTTTGGATAGAAATCGGACATGTAAGTTACTGTCTCAATAAACTGGCAAAGTCTAATACCGCCTTGATGCTCCCAGTATACATAAATGTTGCCATTCTCTAGATCAAGTGCAGGGCCATCAGGGCATTGCAATGCTCTTAATATGCATCTCTCACAAAAGCTGAGCCAATGATCCTGACTGTGGAGCCGGCAACTTGTCTAAGATATGTAACTTTCAACACACAAATAGACATTTTTAATAACGTTTTTATACAATATTAACTAACTAAATCAAACAAACAAAAATAATGGCCGAAAATACTTACACCCGTGATAACTAGTATATTACTCACAATCGACACAGAGGGATTTCTTAATAAAAATCCTGACTGCACCATGACTTATGGTCGAATGTAGTATTAAATATAACATGCAGCGATATGGGTGCCGTAATATACATTTACAGAATTGCTGTATAAAATGAAAGTTAATGAAAGTTGGTGAGACTGTCCTTTCAGCATACTATGAAAATTAAAAAATGTGCGATCTTCGGGTGGATGGCTGACATATAAAGTAAAAAAAAACACCAACGTTTCCATCCTTATTGTTGTGAATTATTATTATTAACTTATTATGACATTTCATCACAAAGATTCGTTGACGGACCCTAAGTGGAATTAACATTCTTAAAACAAAAATGGATCGAAGTGCCTAAAACGGGCAAGGGCAAATCCATTTTCATGCATCTTACTTTTGTTATCAATTGCATAATACTATAATTATACTACCATAGCATAATACCATATACTTTCTCAATATAATACCATATGCTATCTCAATATTCAATATACTGCATAATACCAAAATTTATGCTATCAAATCCTGTAGTGATCAAATCTTATATACCGGTATGTTTATATGGACCCATAATATAGCCTTAAATCATGCGCTTAATTTCTACTTTTATCTTTTTTATAATATCATATGTTGTTCAACTTTCCTGTATAATACCATATGCTATTCATTTTTTTATTGCATAATGATATATGATCCAATTGTTTATTACATAGTACCAAATGGTACATATTTGTTTAAATGTTTAAAATTCTAAACATGCGGTAATTATTTTTTTCATATTTTTACATTTGTTTATATATTGCATTATGCATGTTATACACTCCGAATAAGCCGCGTTTTTTTAAGCATGTTCCTTAGTAAGTTATGATCTAGTACGTATATGACCTATAAGCACTTGCACACCAGCAACGCCTGCTTTATATTTCATGAATTTGATACCCTTGTTTGAACATGAAAGTAGCACCATCAATTCGAAAATAATGTGATTTAAATTAACCATCTTTAAGGCCAACGAAAGACAAAGCCTTTTTCAGCACAGCATTAAATTGATCAAAATGGCAGAATATGACCAGTCAATGTCGGTCTGAATTTAAGATTAAGTCCGCAAATGATGATAGCAAAATTTGTTACGTTTATCAAACGTAAAATCAACCCTGGTACCCGCCCCTTTTTGATCCGATTTTGACCGGCAAATGTGCACTTTTCACCTGAATGTAAACTGACAGATTGATTAGTTATGATGTTTACAACAGGAAGTTCACTTACTCACAATAAGGCTACATGCCCTAGTGAGAATGCTGCTGAAAACAAAATTGCTTCATATTGTGAGCGACATATGTGAGTTAAAAACTTAATTAACATTGCTAATATCTCAAGATTAATCGGGGATCTTGTATCGAGGATGTTTTTAGTTCTCAGTAAACCTTCAAGCAGCGATTTCATTACAAATTGCTTTGTATTATTGTTTTAGTAGGAAAAAAGCTCGAAAGAAGATATTCCATTGCTGAAATTTTTTTCTGTGGATTTTCTGCCAGAGAGCTTTTACAGTCTAGGGCTCGTGTAAGTCTGAAATCCTGATATTAAACATTGTGCATCAATTTTTTTCCCGATAAATTGGCCGCAAGTCTGCATATATTAATAGGCGAATTTCCCAGGACTCGTAGTTCTGTTATAATCCGGTTGTCGCTCGGCGATTTATTGAGACCTGATATTATGACCGTTTGCACCTGGTCTTATCTGCAGCTGACTTGGTCTTAACTTAAAATTAGAGGGCGCTGAAAAACGAGGACCAGTTTTCACACTGATATTACAGAGTAATACAGAATGATGCCCTTGACATTTTAGGCAGAAATGTATAAATTTACATGATCTTCACAATAATCTTTCTGGTTAAAGGCAAAACATAGTTCGTTCGAATTGTGCAAGGGTTGCATGGTAATCATCCATAATTTCGGATCTACCGCCTGCCAAGATATATCTGCATGGATAGACATTTTAAGGTTAAATTGTCTATCATAGTTACAATCATCCTGAAAATTAGTTGATGCTAATCTTATGTTATGAAAATACTGTCAAAGATTTTTAGTGTCTTCTGGACTTTTTTCAATATATAAAGACATGAATGTGATGAAAGCATCAAACCAATTTTTCTAAAGCTTGTAGATCAAAAGAAAAGCAAAATGAATCTGAATTGTTACCACTTGCTCTATAGCTACATTGCAAACTAACAGGAAGCTGTTTATCTCATATACGCTTTGCTCCAGTCTTTTTTACCTTCCACTTGCTGTTGCATATCGTTTGTCCGATGAATTCTCTTTACTTTTGGCATGCCGCTTGTTACAGATGCAAATAGAAAAATATAATGTTGGGAAAATAGTACAAGAATAGAAGATCTACTAAACTTTCTGTTTGTTTTAGATCTAATTAGACTTTAATTTATATACATGTATAAAACACCTTAAATAGATGAATGGCAGATACCACTGATGCCCTATCCTTTAAATACGCATACAATTAGTAATATTATAATGTTAAGGCCATTATGAAAACATTTAATTATTGACAAGTTTATAAATTAACTATGCGTAATCTAAAAAGGTTAAGTTCTTCGTGAACTAAAAATAACTAATGTGAAATTCCGTAGTTGTGAGGTATTCCAAATGAGATTCTTGATTTAAAAATGTCTGGGAATCCTACCTTGCAGCAATTCAAAATGGCGACTTTTTCAATAAAAAATCAGAATCATAATGGCCGAGCTGGAGAGCAAATAAAAAATATCTAATCTCATTACAGCCGAGTTGTATCATAGTGGTCGTACTTTTTGCATTATGGCATTGTTTTATGTTCATAATATTGTGGTGAACTTCATATTAGCCTTACATTTCACAGACGCTTGGGGTTCAGATTCTGTTCCCCAATGGGATACGCCCCTGTAAACACTCTGTCAAAAATATTTCAATATTTAAACAAGAATGGGACATCTGTTACAACGATAAAACTGATTTTCAAACAAGTTTTACAGATATGAAAAATACCGTATACCATCAAGTCAAAATAAAGCAAAGATGGTAGACTCCAAACAACATGATGTACAAAACTCATGACCCCCTGTCAGCTTTTACAGTAAAATGACTATTATCTCTGCCTGTTAGCGCATTGTTTTCAGTAAAAAAATTTCTAAGTTAATTGAATTCGTTTTTGAGCTTATTGTTTGTGAAATATCATTCAACAGTCTGCAAAACATTCAAGAGTAGAAAAAGACCATGAAAAAATTGTTTAAGAACATGTAAGGTGAAATTAAACAAAAACGCCTTAGTAATGAGCCTTATAACACTCAAGTGTGGGTCTCAGATCACATTACGTGCCCATCGTCTGATGAAAAAAACTGTTCTTACAATAGTAACAAATTTTAAACAATAAATCAAATAAACAAACATTTGCCCCATGTTTGTATGTTCAAAATTTTACTATAACCATAACAAATTTTGAATTCTGCTGAAGGCGGTGCTAGGGGTTGAGGCCGGTAATTTGCACTTTCCAGTGCCCTTAATGAACAGACCAAATGAAACCGAGCCTGGAACATCTTCAATTTTGTCGTATTGAACTTTCTTCAGGGATTCTGTTTCTCTCTATTTTAAGTGTTTTAAAAATGGAATCGAAGAAAATGATGTTATATCTTACCCCGTATCAAACACGTGCTTATTTATCATACTAAACAGACCAGGGAAGGGTCTATAATAAAATTTTATAATATCGCTAAGTACACTTTTGGGGAGAAAACATTTTTTTTCTCGGCATACGTGAACTACCATTATTATTATCGAAAGAAAAGTACTATTGTGGCCATTTTCGGAGTAAGTTCTACAAGGGTCTTACTTATCTAGCCTTAATAAATAGTAGAAGTTCAACATAATACAACGTTCCTTACAAAATTTTACATTGATATTTTCTGTAGGTTTAGTGATGAGTACATTCGGCTTTCTATTTCCAGGAAGTTTACAAACATTATTATTTCATTCCAGGTACTTTGACGCAAAACAAACTAGTGTTGTTTTTTTTTTTTGTTGTTTTTTTTTTACCTTTTAAGGAACTACAAAGCTACGATGAAAATAGAAAGACGTATAACCATCTTTGTTTTAATATTGATTGAAACTATTTACAAGTCATATTAGACGAATATTTCTCGATATAGGGTGTTTAAAGCTGTTAGATTTAAGACTAGTAATAATAAAGTTTTTGTTGTCATCATGACATGCAAATTGCATGGAAATAAAATTACAAAATATTTTGATTACAATGTCTCAAAGTATATTGTAAATTCGATTATAAAGGTCATATAGAATTGTCATGTCAAAAGTTTATTGACCTCTCAAAAAATGCAGAATACATTTTCTGACATCTGGAATATATAACCGATGTTTAATTCCACGCGACAACACATTGTGGACACTTAAATTAATCTCTTAGCATCAACCTCGCCATGTCTTGCATAGATTAACTCACAGTTCAGTTTCTTTATTACTAATGCATTCAAAGTCGCCAAGACATTTACAGTTTCAACTTGAACCAAACAGAATATAAATATAGTACATGTACTGAGTTTGTTTGTTTGTTTGTTTGTTTGTTTGTTTGTTTGGGTTAACGGCAATATTAACATATTACTGGTCATACGGCGCAAAACACTATAATACGTCGACCTAAAGCGAGTCGAAGTATTTATCACAACACAATTACATGAATATTGCAGACTCGGTTTGATTTTGTCTGTACATTAGGGATTTAATTTTCATTTAGTGTTCAATCAGGGTTTTGAATGGAAATAAGGCAAACAGTTCTCATAGTGAATTGAAACGATTAAGTCTATCACGAACATATGCAATATCATAGCATTCAAGTAGGAAATGTTTAACAGTAAAATATTTATTGAAATGTTATACAAAAATTCTACATCTAAGAAGAACACTTGACGGCTAAGGAGAGATAGATATGGTGAATAATCAAGACGCGAGCAGCTGATAGCATGAACTTTGTTAAATACAGCTTTGTCCAAATATGATATCTATTCAGAAGAAATAAATTTATATATTGAGGATTTAAAATCACTATTTGGTTCAGAATTTAAGGGTTATTTAACCACAGCAACACAACTTTATCTTTTGGTAGTAACCATCGAACTTTTGTGAAGAAGTCTTCGTCAACATTTCTAATTGTGAATAATTGAAATTAAATTGACTTAATCAAAGTAGTTATCTTAACAGATTAATGTTCGAAAATGAAAGTTTTGTAAACGAAAATGATTTTTTTTATAAAATTAACCATAACGTATTTGTATGGCTGCATGGCGTGTTAAAACTCTTGTATCCAGGGAAAAGTTTGACAATTTTCCATAAACAATGTAGTCTTCAACATGTAAAATCATTTTAGATACATATATTTTTCCAAGTTTGCATGAAGTATTATCGGAGCTTTAAAACTTTAATATTGTTTGACTCTCCTGATAAAACTAATGCACACTTCTTATTGTCAAACCGTATCGAGCGATAATCAGTATATTCAACATTGAACAACACCCCATAACATTTTTGGCCGTCAGGACTTATCTGTAGTATAGTCGACGTTTGTTCTTCATCTCCATCTACATTAATGATATTTTTACATAATACGAATATGAATCCTTGATCATCTACACATATCCGATCTCCGTAAATATCACACTGTTCAATATCAGGTATATCTAACGTGAATAAATGGTTACCGGAGCTGTCAATAGTAGTCAGCTTTTTACCTTCGTCCATGATATATATCATACTACCGTCATTACTAACTGCGATGTCGTTATATATATTATTGTAGTCTTTGTTTTCTGGTGTGTAAAGCTGTTTTATATATTCACCATCAGTTGAATAAACATGTACGGAACGAAAGTCTACAACATATAGTTTGTCACTATGACAGGTTAATGAAGTACATCCATGACTAGCGCTAACTGATCTGATCAATGACATACCTCCTGTTACATCAACAAAGTCCAGCTGGTAAGAACCTGATACTACAGCAATATTATTACCAATGTGACACACATTGAATAGTCGTAAATAGCGTTCAATATTTATTGATAAGGTATTGCTAATATTATATTGTTTGTTCACTTTTATAAGCATACTGTTGTTCCAGTCAATTAACAAGAAAAGCATTGATGCAAAGCATCAAAGGGCGACGCCAAAAGAATTTGATCCAGGTTTGCACCTAAATACTTAACAAAAGATGTGTACTTTATTGCAGTACCATTACATGTGACCTGGAGGCTAGGCCTAGTTTAAGTTGAAACTTAAACCAAAAAGAATAGACTCTGTCTTGCCAAGATGCAAAGACAATTTATAGTCAATTAAGCAATCTTATAAGACTCATGCTATAAGAAAGAATTTCTTCAGATTTATTTTACCAGATACAAGGAGTCATCAGCATATAATCACAGGCACGAGTATCGGACCTGGGAAGAAAAATATGACCAGATTGATAAAAAAACTTTGATCATAAAAACAAAAAAGAAAATGTAAATAATGACCCCCTTTAAAAATATACTATTAACTGAAAGTATATTTTTAAAGGGGGTCATTATTTACATAGTTTGTTTGTTTTTTTTGACACTTTTTAAGATGAACACAGGTTTATTTTTCAATCTGGTCATATTTTTTCTTCCCAGGTCTGATACTTGTGCCTGTGCATATAATAAAAGCTTATTGCTTAGGTTTGCAGACATGTCATTGACATATATAAGACATAAAAGAGGACCTAAAATGAACATCAGGGGGACACCATAGGTACTCAGCAGCAGTAGTAGAATGAGTACCAGCCACATCCACCAGCTGCTGTCTATCAGAGATAAGACTTAAACCATGTAAGAATGTCATTACATATGGCAGATGCTTGAAGTTTCATGAAGAAGAAGAAAAAGAACTTCTTCATGTGCAGTATAGTGTGATCAACTGTATCAAATGCCCTTTGTAGATCTAAAAGTATCATGCAATGTTGCCTTTGTCCATTTCAAATTTAATGCAATCTGTTAAATGAATCAAACACGTGTCACTTGAAAAACCACTTCTAAACCCTGACTGGAACTGCCTGACCATGACTCGAACCCATGACTTTCAGAAGACCAACTGAGCTATCCGGCTGGCTACACATTTTCTCTTTAATAATGAAACAGTTCTAAACCACAACATATTTCCCCACTATATTGATTTGTGTCCTTGAATTTCTTATGTTTACAGAGCATAATAAATTGAACTCATGCTTATATGCAGTCACAGGATGAGAAAACCTTTCAGCTTGACCAGAACTCGAACCTGTGACCCACAGACTAATGTACCGAAGCTGTAGCGATTAAGCTATCTGGCCGCTTACACATTTTCTCCCCTAAATAGTGAACAGTTCTAAACCGTGACAGATATTTGTAGATTTTTAAATTAACAGATTATTTATTCTTAATTAATAAATAAGAAAAAAACCTTACATACTCATAGTCTTAATTAAAGTAACAATTTAAGTATTATTGTATAATTATTTTTACTAAAAAGGGCTTAGACAGTTATTGGTTGTGCCATTATTTATAACAGGTCAATTTGAGAGTGAACATAACTGTGCTAATACATGTACAATATCTATATATCTATTTTTTGTACAAATAAAAAACTAACCTTTTGTCTATAAGAAATTTTATGCACCGGGCGAAAACATGAAAATGCAAAAAACGAACAACTTTGTGGTAGATTGTATTTTCATGTTTTCATCTGGCGACCGGTTACTTTTTGTACTATGTTGGTTTTCATGTGGCACAAATCACCCACTATAAAATTTAGTGCACAAATTTATTCAAGGCAAGAAACAATCTACTCTATGAAAAGTCTGTTGTTGGGTTGACTCAGAAGACCTGGAGGTTGAGACCGGTGTCCCTCCATTACAAACAGATTAGACAGAAGCTGTCCTTTTCAAACTATGCACATGTTAGAAAAAAGTTAGAATAACTATTCAGAATATGATTTTTTGGTGACTTTATTAATTATATTGCTTTATCCAAGTTTAAGGACATTTTCAATCAATACATATATTATCATTTATAACTTTAAATGAATTTTCATCCCTTTAATAATAATGACATAACTGTAACTCTTTAAATTCAGAAATGTTATTAGCTTAAGGTCTTCAGCGTACCCGTTTATATACTATGACATGACGTGAACGCTGAAGATAACCCCATAGGGAAAGTCCACCAATAATCGTGCCAGGAATCTGACACGCTCGTATTTATTCATCGAACATGCCATGAAGTAAAGTGAAGCATACCTTGATAAAACTATATATAATCTGTTGATAAGCCAAGGATGGACAAATAAAAATCTTATTACGAACATAAACTACCTAATAGTTTCCGACAGGTAAAATTTTCAGCACTTGGCCGCCATATTGCCAAAATGTTTGATCACGTGATTACGAGATTGACCTTTACGAACCCATGTGCCACCAATATTTTTATAAATTACTTTTTTTAAAGATATTGAAAAAGGTGATTTACTGACTTTTATATTCAATTCAATTGTATTTAAGTACTAAAAAATTAATGAAAATAAATAAAAACATCATCTTGAATAAAAGTATCGAAATCATGTCAACAAAATGTTCTAAATATAGTACACGACTCTATTCAAATCTGTTCCCGCGAATGACGTCATACGAGATCTCGCGTGGCACCTGAATGTCATGGCCAACTGTAGTCGGCGTAAATTGATATTTTACAGTTAAATATGCAATTTTAATGACGGTATTAATATTTTGATACTTTAATTGGTATAGAATGATATTAAAATGATTGTTTTATCGTAAAATGCACAAGAATTGATTGGGTCAAGTGTATTTGCAACTGAAAAACAAGAATAAATCAACTTATGTTATTCTGGTTAGGTTTCGTAACGGGTCTAATCCAAAACTTTAATGCCGCATCAGATGAAAAACAAAAATGTTAAAAAAGCGGCTTATAAAGTTTTGGAAGCCAGAACTAAAATGTTATAAGTCTCATCATATCAATATACTAAGATGCACATAACATTAATAATTTACAGTTCTATTAAATAAATATAAAATCCTTACATTAACATGCTTTTGATGACCTTACAACTGGTAAATTTTAGTAAGTAATACCTAAGATAGAAAGAAAAAAAACAAATAATTTAGTAAATATGAGTTACTTCCCCTTAAAATAAAGAAAACCTGAAACACAAGAGAACACCCTAAACAGTAAAATTATGAAATGTTGCAGCCTCAGTTTTAATAAGCCATGCAAATTGATGGTAAAGTATTCATAAAAAATAGTTGGCCATGTGACAGCAGTAATTGCAGAAAATCGGATAGCTTTCAACATCCGGATACTGGTACACTTTGTAAAAACAACCATTCTGTGCAACAGATAAACGTAACATGGATAAAATCAATAGGATAATCGTTAACAACAGTTAATTACCTATCCTTATACTCATTTGCAGGTGAACTTTCCTCTTGTAGGAAAATTTTGAAAATATATAAATGAATGATGAATTTCGTGAATGAATACGGCATCAATGTAGACCACAACGATATTGAAATCCGGGTTTTAGTATTGTCAATAAAACTAAGGGACAAGCTGTTAAACTTAGCCTGCAATTTCCTGAAAATAATATCACAATGCACATGCTTTTTACATAAAGTTATTAAATACAAATATAACAACATATTTGTTTACTTGATTTTTACGAATCAAAATAAAACTAATTAACACAACATGACATTAACTGCTAATAATAACAGCTCCTTCCATAGGCCAAAATAAAAAGCGTTCCATAAAAGACGACGCCGCTCACCGGCGTCGCCAATAAAATATCTCCTGTAGGTAAAACTGATACATCCTTAATATGACAATCATCCTCGAGTGTATCGTGCTCAATCTTATAGTTGCGAACACTTATTACACTCCTTAATCTCTGCTCATCAACATTTGTATCATCACGTGCGGTATTTCCTTCATGTAATACCTTTGAACTGTAAAATAAAAGCATCAACAATATAGATAAAATACCTGAACATTTTACTATAAAGTTTAGTATTTAATTTTCAAAACTCATAGAAAAACGTTTTCTTGGATATTCATGTACATGTATAGTGAAATTTGACTCTTGACGACATTCAAAATGCCACGTTTAATGCAATTTAACGGTTTTATTTAAAAATAGGTGTTTATGACATACCTGTGGTATTTTGATGAATTAAAACACTTTTTTTATTTAAAAACTTTTCGCGATATTGTGTTTTTCAACTTTAGACTTGTGACAATTACATTAAATTTGGGAAATTGATATATGTATACCACTCTTATCATGAAAGAATGAGAAGAAAGTGACCGGTCTTAAAATAATCAATTAACGTGAACGTGCGGAAGTTTCATGTACATTTTTATAATTGAAATTATTGGTTACTTTGTTCAAAAGTGAAAAGTCCGATAACA